>NC_134485.1:113201849-113501849 GCF_040206685.1 Ascaphus truei | reverse complement strand
TCACTCTGAAGGCCCAGTCGCAGTACAAAGAGTAGGGCACATGGTGCTTAAAAAGTAACAAGGCATACTTGTGGGGTGCGCCAGCACTCAGCACCCTATACTTCTCCCTGAGTGCCGGTGGCAGATCGCGCAGGGTGATGTCGCGCACCATATCGATGCGAGCGAATGTAGGTCTTCTGGGAGCGGGTGTGCTTGAGGCGACGGGCGATGGTAAGTTGTCTGGGAGGAAGCTTTCCTCCGGTCTTGGTCGCCGTGTTGTCTCCTGGCGTGGTCTTGACGGGGTTGTCATGTCCTCCTCAACGGCATACATGTACACTACATCTTCTGGTGGAGGAGGTGCGCTTTGTGATGGAAGGGGGTCGATGCTCCCATTCAGCACATCCATGCCACCCTCCTGCTCCGGCGTCTGGGAAACAGAGGCATGAACACCAAGCAAATGATGTATATCCGCTATGTCAGCCCCAATCTTCTCCATCCGTCGATCCATCCGTTGATCCATATGTTGCATCCGATGATTCATATATAGCATCCGTTGATCCATATGTAGCATCAGTTGCTCCACATTTAGCATGGTCTCCAGAAGCAGATCTATCTTTGCCAGCACAATAGAGTTCCCGGAGATATCCACACATCCCATTCAGCATCCGGTCTAACGAGCTGCTTCTTGTGCATGGCGTGCTGTGCACATCTGGGTGGATGGGTGCAACGGAGGATGAGATGGGGGTTCCATGGAGAGAAGCGGCAGCGACATCGAAGAAGCATGGAGGAGGTGACCTGTGGATATCCGGTAGAGGAGAAGCGGCAGCGTCGTCGAAGAGGGATGGAGAAAGTGACCTTTGGATTTCCGGTGCGAGAAGCAGAGTCGTCTAAGAGCAAAGGAGAAAGTGACCCGTGGATTTCAGAGGCACCAGCGGCAGCGTCGTCGGATAGAACTGGAGAAGATGGCCTGTGGGTTTCCGGGAGGGCAGCGGCAGCGTCGAAGACGAGGGGTGAAGAAGATGGGCTGAAGATTTCCAGGACAGCGGCGGCAGAGTCGTCGAAGCGTATGTGAAGAAGTGATCTGCGGGTTCGATGGGCTGGCTGCCATCCGTTTTGCGTTGGGAGTACATCACCGTACATCACCGTATTTCTTCTTGACATAATAAGGCTGACGTCTATGAAAACCCTTAGCCTTTGGGGTCAGCAGTAGTCAGAGTATACAGTAGTTCCAGTATAGACTAGTTTGACAGTAGTACAGTAACTGCCTACTAACTGCTCAATTTTTTTCTTTCCAGAGAAAGCAGCACCAGCCATCTACAGTACAGTAGTACTACACAATGCCATAATACAGTACGCACATAATTGCACTAATTTTTTGTTTTCTTGTCGTTTCAGGAGTCGTGTGCAGTAATCAGCTAGCTCCCATCTCAAAGAGGATTACACGCAGGTGCAGTGAGGCTTTGTAGCTCGGCTATGGGCGGATTAAGAACACAATGGAATGGCAATATTCAGAAAAGTAATGACTCTGTGGAGGGGGTTGGGTGACTCATGCGCCATAAGCAGCAAGCTCCCATCTCAAAGAGGATTAGAGAACACGCAGGCGCAGTGAGGCGATTGACGCTCGGCTAGGGACGGATTAAAAACACAATGACTAACTTCAGAAAATTAATGACTCTGTGGAGGTGTCTGTCGATAAGAGTTTGTGTGTGCATGCGGGAGGGATGAAGGATTAGTTGTGCAGCAGTTCAAAGAAATTACGTAGAGTGGAGTACAGTACAGTAATTTCAAAAGGCAGTTCATCATTGTACTATAATGTGATACCTACACCCCCAAATACAGTACATAAAAAGCACACAAATCAACCATGTGCAGGCAAACGCACAGATTGAATGTCGTAATATCAAGATTGTTTTAGCAGGCTAGTGGATAAAATTACAGTTAAAAAATCATAATTAAAAAAAAAAATTGTGGGGCACTCAAGCAAGCAGTGGTGGGTGAAGTTACAGGCGCATGAGCAGGAATCAACCAGCTCCCATCCGAAAGAGGATTACACACAGGCGCATAGAGAGGTGATGCTCTGTGCAAATCAAATTCGAGAAGGGATTTTCCAAAGCGTTGCCATAAACAAAGCCTCAAAGTTCCCATCTCAAAGAGAATTTCACGCAGGCGCAGTGAGGCTTTGTAGCTCGGTTATGAACGGATTAACAACACAATGTCAAGATTCCGAAAATTAACAACTCTGTGGAGAGGGGGGGGGGGGGGGTTGGGTGAGTCATGCGCAGTAAGCAGTTAGCTCCCATCTCAAAAAGGATTACACGCAGGCGCAGTGAGGCTTTGTAGTTCGGCTATGGACGGATTAAGAACACAATGTCAAGATTCAGAAAATGAATGACTCTGTGGAGAGGGGGGGGTTTGGGTGAGTCATGCGCAGTAAGCAGTTAGCTCCCATCTCAAAAAGGATTACACGCAGGCGCAGTGAGGCTTTGTAGCTCAGTTATGGACGGATTAAGAACACAATGTCAAGATTCAGAAAATTAATGACTCCGTGGAATTTCCTTGAGCTAGCCTTGTGTGTGTTCATGGGGGAGGGGGCTACAGGGTACAGCTGCATGAAGATCAAAGATAAAGACATACTTTAATTTCAAAAGACAGTTCATCATAATAATACACCCCCAAATACAGTACGTAAAAAGCACACAAATCAACCATGTGCAGTCAAACGCAAAGGGTCGCAGTCAAAAGCTACAGCACAGATTGAATATCGTAATACAGTAAGATGGTTTTTGCAGGCTTGTGGAAAAAATAAATTGCTGGATGTCTGGATGAGAGGAATCTCTACTGGTTGCGACATAAAGGTTGCAATGGTGTGGTGCAAGTCTCAAGCGTAAGAAGTTAACAAAGTAAGTAAAGACAGCACACACTAAGAAAGTCTGTGTAGCAATGGCGGGTGCAGATGGGAACAGAGAGGACCCTCGTTTCTCTCAAATAATCAATAGAACATAAATGTTCCCAGCACACCAAAGAAAAATGAACTAATGAAGGATCAGCCAAAAATCAAATTTAATTAAACATATACGATGCATATAAGGTCAAATAGCAACAAAGGGACAACGTGTATATAGGGGGACAGGGACAAAGACAGGGATGAGGAAGGAAAGAGAGGGAAGGAAAGGAAGAAAAAACACGAGAAATAAAAAGTGCAGGGCAAGGGGGGCAACGTAACATTTCGGGGTACAGACCCCTTCTTCTGTCCCGTTCCCAGGTAGGCTGAAGTCACCTGGTACTTCCCTTACCCTGTGACTAGGTCCCTGAAATACACAGTGACACACTAACACTAAATTACAAAGGTAAATGCAACAGTTAAATACCAAAGATATTAAAAGCTACTGTTAGTTCTCCGTGCAAAATACAGGTAAACTGGGAAGCACAATATATTTTGATGTTTTTATTATCAAGTAGAGTTCTGAATGAGTGTTCAAAGGGGATGGAGTGGCGTTATGTTGAGATGGATTAAAAGGAAACATTTATAAGTAATGTTCATAATGTGCACATTACGTTTAAGAAATATTTATAAAAACAAATGAAAGCAACTGTTTTTTTACACGTGTTAATCAGCATTAACCCTATAGTGGTCCCATGCACCGTTAACACTACTTGTTAATCATAGTGTATACACCTTACTTAAACAGTATACCTGTATAATTGTAGTTCAAGGAATAGTAACTGGACACCATGACTGTACACCAGTATCTAACCATAATTAGGTGAGCTTCAGAGTACATGTAATGGTGTCCTGTGTGTATTCAACTATAGTGTACCATTGCCTGGGTTTTTTGAGTATTGGGACAAAGAAAAGAGCTGAGAAGGAGTGAGAGGTGTTTATTTGTAAGATGTGAAAGCCGCTAAGGTAATGAAGCTGCTTTTATGTTATTTTAATAACACAGTATTGAAACAGGGGACCCCAGACCTGAACAACATTAATTTCAGCCTTGGCGACCCCCTGCTTGCTGAGTTACAGGTCCCAGTATAGGGTGCCAGTATCTCCCTGCATTGTTAAAATGTCCCGGTCACGTGGGCCGTGACGCAGAAGAATTTAAACATGATGGAAATACCTGCACCCCATAAAGGTGCTTGTAATTTGGGAAGCAGCGGGTCCCCGGGGCTGACTTGACCCAAAGTATTTCACTGCTGATAGTTTTGTCATTAGGTGCTAGTTAATGAGCTTTCTTAAAATCCTCCAATGCATGTTCATAATCTTTCAATCATAGCCAGCCTTGAGCCCATCTGTAAAGTGTTTTGGTACAATATGGATCAATTTAAAGAGCAGTTTTAAATTACTGCTCTCCAGCCAGTTGGCTTCAGTTCACAGAAAGTATTGTCCAAGTTACAATTCACAGCTAAATGCTGTCATCTCCCATAAAAGCTTTGCAACTTTTGACATATCTTAGCGCTTTAGTGTATTTCTTTGTTGCCGTCTTCCAGTTCTGAGATTTGAAGAAATTATTTACTATGTTCTTAACGTCTTCAGCTATAGCAATGATTTTACCAACATCATGTACAGTATGTCAACATCCACTGGGTCCAGAGCCCACCAGAGTCAGGTTAAGTGTCTATAGAACCATACAAGAGGAATGTTACCCACTCCTATCGATCTTTCAATTTCCCGCACTCTGCTATTACACATGACTTTGTAGGCTTCTCTTCCTTTACTTCAATGTTTTCATCTTCGTTGTCCGAGCTGAACCGCTTCAAATAAGAAGGTATTGCATCACTATCTAAAAACTCACTATTTTCATCCTCTTCGTCAGCATCAATTTCATCTTCTGATAAATCAAAAAGTTCTGAAGAACCAAGCTTCCCAAGCTATTTCCCTTCCTTATCGCTCTCTGTGGACTCTTGCCCTTCAATAAAGACTCATGCACGTTTTTTTCTTCTGTGCATAAATTCTGCTTCAAGGAATATCAGTGACTGATTCTATATTAACATGGCAATCAAAGGAGCAAAGAGGGAGCAAGGAATCAGCTTTCATTTTAATGAAAATGTTTTTAAAACCTTGATTTATCTCTGGTAACGAGTCATCTACGGCACTTGTATGGTGAATCTCCGAAACTCCAGGGCAAAGATAGACAGAGTGATTCATCAATTGTTTCTCTGGCACTTTGGCAAAACATTAATCGCTGCAAAACATGGATGACAACTTAACGGAACGAGCTGCCAGTCAATAGTTTGGCTATGTTCTGTCAACCAGGGTATCCCCATGATAAAAAGGAAGTGTGGTGAATCATTGAGATCAAAATGTAGGATTTCCAAATGTCCATTACTGTATTCAATTTTCAATGGAGGCATATATCACTTCAATTGTTTTAACCACGTCTTCCATTTGTTTTTGTGATGTCTTGGTATCCCCACCCTTTTAGCGAAAGATAAGTCAAAAAAGTTCCCATTAGCTCCAGAATCTAATAAGAATGGAAATGTCAATGGGATCATGGTCTTGATACTGTATAACAACTGGAAGGTTCAAGAGTTCCACGGTCGCCTGTAATATGTTAGCAGAACAAAGTGGAATTTTTGGTTTCTTAAAGCTCTGGTTTAAGTTCATAGATTTCTTGAGACATTCTCGCACAAAATGCCCTAGCTTCCCACAATAGAAACATAAACCTTGTTTTAGCCCTATTTCCCATTACTCCTTAGAAATGGATCCCCAGGTTCCCCCTATTTGAATGGGTTCTGGTAAAGATTAAATTATAAAACCAACATCGTTCTCATGTTGGACTGAATCTAGGCATTCATAAATAGTTTTGGAGTCCTTCCTCTGTCTTTCTCCTTTATGTTCTGTTAAATGGTATTCCAATGGAAGTGTCCAAGAGTCAGGGAGCTCAGACACCAGGATTGACATATAGGGAGAAAAAACAATAACACAGATGATAGTGCAATCCTGTATGTGAGGGAAATAATGCAACTGGGAATGGGAACATACACAGTGGATAAAACAAATGTGTACGGATAGCCACTGCTATAATCCTATGGGGTGGGAGGCTGAAGCAAAATAAGAAATACACATGACACAGTGGTTGAAATCAAGAGTAGCCACACAGATGTAAAAAACCCTCGAAGGTAGTATCGAAACCCAGAAAAGACAGGAGTCAGAAATATATATAGAAACTGAGTTTAATATAACACAAAATAACGAGACAATGAAAACAAAAATGTAGTCTGCTATAATGTACAGAGCTCTACCAAAAATGCTCAGGTATGTAAATAATAAACTGGAGAACAATAGTGATAAGGGTAAAAACAGGATAAGCAAGATAAACTGCAAGTAACTGGAGTGCTAAATGCAACAGCAATAAATAGCAAGGAACAAAGATAATTAACAAGGGGGGAGAATTGTGTAAAGGGAATATGAAACAAAAAACAATAATGTACCTGAATGTACTGTAGATAGAACTACAGTAGGAGCCAGAATAAAGATGATCAGGGAGAGGTGTAGAGCTAGGGAAAAATAATAACCTGGCTCCTAAACTGTACAATGGAATTGTAAGAGATGTGTGCAGAGGTATGCAAATGGAGACTGTTTTGGATGAAATTATATCTTGGCTTTATTGATCCTGTTCCTTTATCCAGGCAAAACATACAAAAACAACAAAACATCAAACCACTATCCCTTTGTAAGGGCTAACTTACTTCCCCAGACCCTATCTGCAGGGCTCGAGGGATATTCCAATTGTCAGTTTATCACCCCAAAGTCTCAGGAAGTACCTTAAGCAGGTGGCCCTCCATGTTAGTCTCTGGCAGGTTTCTGGGTCCTCTGTGTCCAGGAAATATAGGTCTCTGTGTGTCTTCGTGTCTTGATCTCAGCACAGCCTTAGTGCTCAAAACAGTGTCTGTGTGCATGCTTCTCTGCTCTCCTTCTGTCAGCCCAAATGTTAGCTAAGGAATCTCTCTCAAGACAGTGTCTGTGTGCAGGCTTCTCTGCTCTAGTTCAGTCAGCCCAAATGTGAGTTAAGGAATCTCTCTCCTATTTCCAACAGGAGGCTTTTCTTAGAGCTCTAATGTGGCCAGGTGGAGTTTAGTTAATTGCCTGTCTGCAATTAACAAGCTCTCTGCAGGATTTATATGCAGTTTCTCTCACAAAGTGATACATCCCTGTACAGGAATGTTTGACAAGCAAAGACAAAAAGGATGGGTGGTGTTTTATAGCCAACCTAGGATAGCAGCTGGCCTAATTAACTGGAAAACATAGAACAGGTCCTGTGCTCATACCAATTGGGCTAAAATACACTAGTGACATATTTACATTTTGAACCTAAGTCTGTGTGACAAAGGAGTCATTTGGTTGCATCTTTTGATCAAAACATGATTGAAGCCTGCCAACCTCGTCAAGGTAGACACTGTTTATTAGGTACCTACCTTGAATATATATCAATTCATTATTGTCCAGTGGACAGAATTTTGTGAAATATGTGAATTCGACAATTTTCTTATTTTATCTACATTTTGTTTTTGATCTCCGGTACTAGGGGCATGTTATCCTCTCGCATCGCCCTCCCCCCTCCCCCCCACTTCCAGCCCTGTTTGTGTGTGAATCTCAAATTTAATTCATACTGTAAACTTTATGAAAGTGTAATGGAAGGGCACCCGTTTGTTGATTTTCAATGGTTCATTAACCCCTTCCTGAACAGTTTCCTTGACCCCTTTAATTATTTGGAGCAGGGGGGGGGATATTGCTCCAACAGCAGCATGTAGGTGATAGGGGTGTGTTTGTTTTAACAAGAGTTTTACGTTTGTCTTTAAGGGTGCAATTGACAGGTATTTTTCTGTATTACAATTTTTATAAAGCAACAGAGAAAGAGCTAGTTCTTCGGTGGATCAAGCGGCTGTAAAACATATATACAGTACTATGTGAGATACTACATTATAATGTACAATACACCAGTATACAGTACAGTATTGTATTGTATGTCTTTATTTATATAGCACCATTAATGTACATAGCGCTTCACAGTAGTAATACACATGGTGATCATATAAATAACAAATAATATAAATAAGGGGTCATGAGAATAAGTGCTTCAGACATAAAAGTAACATTAAGGAAGAGGAGTCCCTGCTCCGGGGAGCTTATCATCTAATTGGTAGGTAGGGAGAATGTACAGAAATTAGGGCTGAGATGTAAGGAGGGGCAGAAGATTGTAAAGCTTTAAAAGTGAGGAGGAGAATTGAGTGTGAGATGCGGGATTTGATCGGAAGCCAGGAGAGGGATTTAAGGAGGGGAAACGCGGAGACAGATATAGAAAAGAGTAGAGCGATTCTGGCAGCAGCATTTAGGATAGATTGTAGGGGAGACAGATGAGAGGCAGGAAGGCCGGACAGCAGGAGATTACAGTAATCATGACGGGAGAGAATGAGGGCCTGAGTCAGAGTTTTAGAGGTCGAGCAACAGAAGAGCGGGCGCATCTTTGTGATATTGCTGAGGAAAAAGCAACAGGTTTTAGACATTTTTTGAATGTGGGAGGAGAATGTGAGAGAGGATTCGTGTAACCCCTAAGCAGCGTGTTTGGGCTACTGGGTGAATGATTGTAGTTCCAACAGTAATGTGGAAGGAGGTAGTAGGGCCAGGTTTGGGAGGAAGTATGAGGAGCTCTGTTTTAGCCATGTTAAGTTTAAGGCGGCGAGTGCCATCCAGAATGATATTGCAGAGAGACATTCATAAACTTTAGTCTATACAGCAGGTGTAAGGTCAGGGGTTGAAAAGTAAATTTGTGTGTCGTCAGCATAGAGGTGATATTTAAACCCAAGAGATGTTATTAGGTCCAGAGACAGAACATGAAACACAGACAGAGCTCAGTGCTCATCCAATGACACCTATACACGGTACAGTGCCTAAATATATATATATAGTTATGTTTTGAATAAAATGTTCTTTTAGTTTAACTCTTTGGCCAAAGTGTTGTAAGCCCTTGAGCCCCTACACGGCAGACTACATCTCAAGGGTACCTAACACTAATATACATTCTTAATAACCTGTACATTACCAGGAAGAATGATTTATAATAAATCTGTCAAAATTAGTTGCATAGTTCTAAGTCTGATTGAAGCTCTTATTAACCAGTACATTACCAGGAAAAGCACTCTTTATTAGAGTTGTCACAATCAACCTGTAAGCAAGTTCCCTTCAGAGTGGAAAATGCAATGGAGTGAGCTTTTAACCATTTACAAGTGGGAGGGGCTGAGCTTCAAACTAGGGAGGAGAAGCCACCCTCCAAATCAGCCATGACCAACTGAACAAGAATTGTAAAACATATACTGTAGGACACCTACAAGTTCATATTGAACCCCCAAAATAACCACAACATATATATAAGCGTATAAGTGTCACAGAGGAGTGCTACTGAGCATGGCAATATATATTTAAAACCAGAGACAGAACATGAAACACAGACAGAGCTCAGTGCACATGCAATGACACCTATACACGGTACAGTGCCTAAATATATACATATATAGAGATATTTTGAATAAAAGGGTCTTTTAGTTTAACTCTTTGGCCAAAGTGTTGTAAGCCCTTGAGCCCCTACATGGCAGACCACATCTCAAGGGTACCTAACACTAATATAAATTCTTAATAACCTTTACAATCCAGGGCTTACAACACTTTGGCCAAAGAGTTAAACTAAAAGACCATGTTTCATGTTCTGTCTCTGGTTTTAAATGTTATTAGGTTACCTGAGAGAGTGTGTACAGAGAAAAGAGAAGAGGTCCCAGGACAGAGCCCTGGGGTACCCCCACAGAGAGATCAATAGAGGAGGAGGTGTTAGCAGAAGAGACACTGAAAGTTTGATGGGAGAGGTAAAAGGAGATCCAGGATAGAGCTTTGTTTGATTTCCATATTTATTGTACTGTAAGTAACACAGTGATTTACCTTTCCCCTACAGGCAGACATACACGACCATGAAAGCTACTGTAGGATCAGACAGTGACAGTCTTCCTTTTTTTTGTTTTGTTGGGTGGCATTGGGAGGGGTGTGTTGGTGGGGGAATGTTGTTGTGAGGTTGGAGGGCAATGTAGGGGGCGGATCCGTGAGTGAGTTGGGAGAAAATGCAGGTTAGTGTGAGTGGTTGGAATGGATGGGGCTGGTGAGTGCATTGCATGTTTTTTTTATATTTTGCTAATAAAATTAATAATGTTATTTTTTAACACAGTTATTTGATGTGTGTTTATTTTCATGTAAGGTCTGAGTGTTCTGAGGGGGGTGGGTGGTGCTGTGTAGGTAGGAATTAAATGAAAATATTTGGGGACTATGTGGAGGGAGGAGTACATTACACCATGTGATAACCAATATTAACTCAATGTTAAATCCTATAATGTTCCCATGCACAGCTACAACTGCTCATAAAAGATATTTACATTTCACTTAAAGCAACTGCACTGTCCTATAGTATCTCACCTTTCGTAATAAATATTGTTGTGTTCACAAGATTTCAAGTACTTTCTTCATTGAAATGTTGTGTGATACTTATTTTAACACTATTAAAAATAAATAACAATACACTCCTTTTTGAGCGTATTCTTTAATATTTGTTTCATAAACAGTATATTTTTTAAATGCTTTTCTCCGTATTCTGATTATTTTTTGTTGAAGGATTATTAGCATAGTTTGGTCATTAGAATGAATCAGAAAAAAATGAACACTACTGTACTTTGAAAGCAATTCTTCACAGGTTAGACTATCTTGATTTAAGGTAATCATAAATTACATAACATTAAATTACATACAGAAGTGGAGTATTTTAGTGTAAGCAAACTTGTTTTTTTCCTAGTATCAACGTTGCATAACTTTGTTAATTAATCTCACTCTCTCTCTCAGGTACCATAACATACAGTATATAGGAAGCTCTTCAGGACAGATACTCAATGGGGGTTTTGTATCCAAGTCTTCTGGCTGCAAATGTGTGGCTAACAATTACTACCAGATTTATCAAAAACAGAAGATCTCATTGGTTTCAATGGGATTTTTTCCTTGATAAATCTGGTGCTACTGTATTTCTTGCATGACTTTTTCCCATAAGATTGACAGGTAGAAGACATTGATACTTAACCTTCTTTGTGCCTACAAAATACTATGTAAAGCTCTGTGTACTGTACATTGTCTGAGCAATATATAATTTAATATTACACTTTTGTTTTAGTATTTATTGTACCATTTTTCTCCAACATGTGTAATTAGATAATTACAGTGGCGGCCGACCTGAGTCTAAGGGCCTCATGCAGAGAGCATAGAATTTTAAAAATGGCGAATTTCATAAAAAGTAGCTTTTTTGGAGAGTTTTATTCTCCATATGCAGAAAAGTGCGAATTCTGCTATGTTTAACATGGATGCGTGTGGCGAGTTTAAATTGGCGAGATGCGCGCTTCAGAAACGTGTAAAAACAAATTCGCGCCTTTTTTTTCCCCTTTACTATAGGCGGCGAGCGCCATCTTGCCATATTTTCGTGGCGCGGCAAAAATGCGAGAATCGCGCCTTTTTTTGGCGCGAACAGCCGCTACTTGCCGTTCGCACCTCTCTGCATTCGGAGAGTTTTAAAAATGGCGCGATTGAGGTTCTCGCCAGCCGCGAGGCGAGTTTTAAACATAGAAATAAAAAAATGGCGCGTTTTTCGCAACTCGCCATTTTATGCCGTTTTCTGAAGGAAATTGAACAAAAAATGGCGAGTTTTGAAATAACGATGCTCTCTGCATGAGGCCCTAAATCGGCTAGATCCGCGCTTTTCAGATTATCCCGGTTATGTGCGGTTTTGTGTCGTTTTCGCCCGGAGTGAACTGCGTTATTTTCGCGCTCGTGATATTAGCATTTTATTCTCGCAGTCTGCAATACTGCAATGCCGTGTAAAAACTCAGGGGGGCGTTTGCGAGCTGTTGTCTTGGAAGTCTAACATCGGCGCGGTTCAACCTACGTCAGTACACAGTCTGTGTGTGCAAGCGCAGTAATTGTAAATTTGCATATTTAAAGTATACATGCATTTGCAGTGCTGTTCTGCAGTACAGTACAGTATGTCTCATTTGAAAATTGTTGAAACGCATCGGCTAATACTGTACTGTAACAGTGTCACATTTCGGCATATACAGCGCTCTCCCCTCGCTCGGGATAATTAACTGTACTGCAGGGTATTTCAACTTCTTATCTTCTGTGCAATGCAGTACATCTCTCCCACACCATTCCTTTGAACGTGTGTCTGGTTTCAATCACATTCCTGCTTGACAGCAGGAATTTACTGCGCATGCGCCTGTAACTTCACCCACCACTGCTTGCTTGAGTGAGTGAAATTTTTTTTTTATTGTCATTTTTTTATTTTTATTTTCTCCACAAGCCTGCAAAAACCATCTTACTGTATTACGATATTCAATCTGTGCTGTACCGTAGCTTTTGTCTGCGACCTTGTGCGTTTGACTGCACTTGGTTGATTTGTGTGCTTTTTACGTACTGTATTTGGGGGTGTATTATTATGAAGAACTGCCTTTTGAAATTAAAGTATGTCTTTAGCTTTAAACTTCATGCGACTGTCTTTAATTTTTGGAATCTTGCCATTGTGTTTTTAATCCATCCATAGCCGAGCTTCAAAGCCTCACTGCGCCTGCGTGTAATCCTTGTTCAGATGGGAGCTATTTAGCTGCTTAGCTGCTTACTGCGCATGAGTCACCCAACCCCCCCCTCTCCACAGAGTTATTCGACAGACACCTCCACAGAGTCATTCATTTTCTGAAGTTAGTCATTGTGTTTTTAATCCGTCCCTAGCCGAGCGTCAATCGCCTCACTGCGCCTGCGTGTACTCTAAGCCTCTTTGAGATGGGAGCTAGCTGCTTACTGTGCATGAGTCACCCAACCCCCCCCTCTCCACAGAGTCGTTCATTTTCTGAATCTTGCCATTGTGTTCTTAATCCGTCCATAGCCGAGCTACAGTACAAAACCTCACTGCGCCTGCATGTAATTCTCTTTGAGACGGGAGCTTTGAGGCTTTGTTTACGGCAACATTTTGGAAAATCCCTTCTCAAATTTGATTTGCACAGAGCATCACCTTGATATTATAATAATAATAATAGCATGTTTTTGTATAGCGCTGTTAGTTACAGTATACGTAGCGCTTTCCAGAGACATTTTGCAGGCACAGGTCCCTCCCTGTCCCGTGGAGCTCACAATCTACTGTATGTTTTTGGTGCCTGAGGCACAGGGAGATAAAGTGACTTGCTTTTTATGTACTGTATTTGGGGGTTGTATTTGGGGGTTTATTGATCAAATTATTATGATGAACTGCCTTTTGAAATTACTGTACTCTACTCTACAGTATGTAATTTCTTTGAACTGCAGCACAACTAATCCTTCATCCCCCCCCACGCACACACAAACTCTTTTCGACAGACACCTCCACATAGTATTTCATTTTCTGAAGTTAGTCATTGTGTTTTTAATCTGTCCCTAGCCGAGCGTCAATCGCCTCACTGCACCTGCGTGTACTGTAATCCTCTTTGAGATGGGAGCTAGCTGCTTACTGCGCATGAGTCACCCAACCCCCCCCCCTCTCCACAGAGTCATTCGACAGACACCTCCACAGAGTCATTCATTTTCTGAAGTTAGTCATTGTGTTTTTAATCCGTCCCTAGCCGAGCGTCAATCGCCTCACTGCGCCTGCGTGTACTCTAAGCCTCTTTGAGATGGGAGCTAGCTGATTACTGCACATGACTCACCCAAACCCCCCCCCCAACCCTTTGAGGCGTTGTTTAAGGTAACGCTTTGGAAAATCCCTTCTCGAATTTGAAATGTAAATCTGATTTGCACAGCATTGACAGAATTGAGAGTAAAAAAAACCATTAACTGATTCATGTTGTTTTGTCATTCATTCTTATACTGTAGGGGCGGAGGGGGGGGGGGGTTGTTGTCAATGATTATGATTACCAGGAATGTGAATAAATATTTATTTTATTTCATCAGGAACAAAAAAATACAAATATAAAAATAATCATTAATAATACATAATGCAATCTTTATTAAGTTCTTCTGGCAGATTGAAATTGGATAAACATTTAGAAAACATTTGTAAAACATGGAGAAACATGAATTATGCACATTTATAATAATATTATGTAATAATATATATACACTGTAATGTATAATATATGTATACTGTATATATATATATACATATATATATGTATATATATATACAGTATACTGTACATAGTAAAAATATTTTTTCCGTCGTTATCTTGTTCCTAATTCCGTGTACAGTACAGTAGTTCATTGAGAGAGGAGAGGTTTTGTGTACATCAATACTGCTGTTTATACAGAGGCTGCACACTTTATCCTCACCTGGCTAGTGCCGCAAGCCGGGAGGTTTCCCGGCTTGCTCGTTTATTTCCCTCGGCGTGCCGCGCATCATCGATGCGCTGTAACGCTTCATCGGGAGCGTGTGCACATGGCGCGCGTGCCCAGGGCTCCACGAGGGAGCCCTGGTGTCCCGCGATGTGGGGGATTGCGGTGGGGTGCTCCGGGGGACCCGGCGGACCCAGAGAGGGGAGGGGGAAGTCCTGATCGGAGGACCGATCCTCCAAGGCTCCGGCGCACGCCCGGGACACCTCGGCGCGCGCCCGGTTTTTGTCGTGGCCGAGACCGGGCAAAGGTAAGAATAAACTCAGCCGTGACAGTATACTGTACATTTGACTGTACAAACAGATTAGACTGGACACAACACCCCACCTCCCCCAGGCCACACTTTTTTCCTGAAACGACAAGAAAACTAAAAATTAGTGCAGTTACTCTATGTGCGTACTGCATTGTATGATATGTAGTACTACTTTAGATGGCTGGTGCTGCTTTCTCTGAAAAGAAAAAAAATGACCAGTTAGTAGGCAGTTACTGTACTACTGTGAAACTAGTCTACTGTATACTGGAACTACTGTATACTCTGACTACTGTTAAATACTACTGTATGTAGTACAGAGTAGGTTGATGCAACGCACAGCAAAGAGGGGGTGACAGCAGGTCTGGCAAAAATCTTCTTTATTAAAGAGGCATTAAAATGTGGAAGGCTGCAACCTTCTACGCGTTTCGTGCAATGAAAGTTGCACTTTATCAAGAAGTCACTTTATCAAGCACCATATTACTCTCCTGTAATACTACTGTATGTAACCTGATGGCTGGTGCTGCTCTCTCTGTAAAGAAAAACTGTAACTGCTGTACTGTATACTCTAACTATTGGGAAAGAAAAAATCTGTGCCATACTTACCTGTATCATACTGTACTTACAATACTACTGCACAGTACTACTTTCCTGATGCTTGCCCATTACGCGCGATCACAATGGGCAACACAGTGGCAATATGGTCTATATATTTATTGCAGCGTTCCACGGTGAGTACATCGTTCCAAAAACTCATTATGCTTTTCAACAACTCGTCCTTTTTGGAGGGTTTCGCCACTTTCTGGATATGGTCCTTCAGCTGATGCCAGACCATTTCGATCGGATTGAAGTCTGGTGATCTGTCATTGGAAAAAAAGGACAATTAGTTTAAGAGATACAGTACACAGTAAAAACAGGGGGGGGGGGAAATGAGACACGGTCTACTGCACTTATTCCGCTGGCATCTTCACCCAGTTGATACCACGCTCAAGGATATGCGCTGTTGACGCGGTGTGCTTCGGATCGTTGTCCTGGTAGAAACGGTGACCATTGGGGAACTGGTGTGTGATGTCAGGGACAATGTTGTCTTGGAAGAAAGCTTTATTCATTATTCCTATAGCAAGAAAAGAAAAGTGCTCAAAAAACTGCACAATAGTACAGTACAGTGCATACAGTAAGGTTGCACTAGTAAAGTACAGTGCATAAGGCTACATTATATTTGATATATTTTACCTTCAAAGATGACAATGCATCCTGGTCCATGCCTAGAGATGGCACCCCACACATGCAGCTTCACGGTGCCCATTTGCGGTCTCTGTTTTTTCCGTGTGCATGATAGTTCATGGTGGTTGCTGGCACAACAATGCCAGAAGTTGCTAATCAGCGTTGGATAGCAGCAATTCAGTGTCCGCTCGTGTACATGTCCTTAATTCGCATGCTGAGCTCCTTGGAAATGTTTTTAACAACCATTGCTGCGAGTAGAAAGAAATATAAACACAAGAATGTATATTCGATGTTTAGTGGATGTGCATTCAATGTGCAGTGAATACACAAAATGGATGGTGTATTTATACGATAATGACTCACATTTGAGTACGCCCACTTTCAACACCTGTACCTGGTCGCCATGCATAAAAGGTTACACACTTTACATAGCCCACCACTCGATGATCTTTATCTGAACTTGCCCTTGTCCAGATACTGCATTGTACTCTCAACTTAAAATGATTGGCAGCCAACCCATCGAACCCGCAGACCACTTCCTCACATACGCTTCGATGACTCTGCCGCCGCTGTCCCGGAAATCTTCAGCCCGTCTTCTCCACCCCTCGTCCTTGACGCTGCCATCGCCCTCACGGAAACCCACAGGCCATCTTCTCCAGTTCTATCCGACGACGCTGCATCTGAAATCCACGGGTCACTTTCTCCTTTGCTCTTAGACGACTCTGCTTCTCGCCCGGAAATCCAGATGTTCACATGCCATGCACAAGAAGCAGCTCGTTAGACCGGATGCTGAATGGGATAACTGTGGATCTCCCTGGGAATTCTATTGTGCTAGCAAAGATAGATATGCTTCTGGAGACAATGCTAAATGTGGAGCAACGGATGCTACAAATCGATCAACGGATGGATCGACGGATGGAGAAGATAGAGGCTGACATAGCGGGCATACATTATTTGCTCGGTGTTAATGCCCCTGTTTCCCCGACGCTGGAACAGGGGGGTGACATGGATGTGATGAATGGGACCTTCGACCCCCTTCCATCACCAAGCGCACCCCCTCCACCAGAAGATGTAGTGTACATGTATGCCGTTGAGGAGGACAAAACAACCCCGTCAAGACCACGCCAGGAGACAACACGGCGACCAAGCCCGGAGGAAAGCTTAATCCCAGACAACCTTCCATCGCCCGTCGCCTCAAGCACACCAGCTCCCAGAAGACCTACATTCGCTCGTATCGATACGGTGCCCGGCATCACCCTGTGCGATCTGCCACCGGCGCTCAGGGAGAAGTATAGGGTGAAGAGTGCTGGTGCACCCCACAGGTATGGCTTGTTACTTTTTAAGCACCATGTTCCCTACGCGTTGTACTGCGACTGGGCTTTCAAAGTGAACTACGAAGGAAATCGCGTTAAAAAGGCGCTTCCTGCCAATTGAAGAAAGAACACTCAGGATGAAATGCGGCGCTTTTATCCAATTACAGATCCTGTAATGAAAGGCGTTCGAGACTGCATTAATGGCGTTTTGCGCCATGAAAGGAATCGGCCATGGACGGACAATTTGGAGGACTTTCTGTAAGACCATACTGTTGTGCTGAACTGTATTGTACTCTACATGATTTGACCTGCTGTACTTAAATAAAGGAGATGTTGTTGTGTGTTTTTTTACTTGTATTTATACAGAAATGTTTTAACTTGCTGTCCACACACATAGGACCTGCACAATTCCAGTCCCTGAGGGCCGTAAACAGGCACGGTTTTCAAGGTTGTCCTGAAAACCTGCCCTGTTTGCTGCCCTAAAGGACTGTACTGGTGCAGACTGTTTTGCACACCATCCCACTGTACAGTATATGTTTTGACTTGCCGTTCTTTAATAAAGGAAATGTTGCGTTTTGCTTATTTTTTGAAAAAAGAATTTGTTTTTAAAACATGTGACTGTAAACCATACTGACTGACATAAATGTTTTCACAAATGTAGCAGTAAACCATACACCTGTTGATGTTTTGAATTGCTATGCACTTAAAATGTTTCTACATTGTACAGTATTTGTAAATAAATGTTTTTGTACTACTCCACCAATAAAAGAACATGTTGATTTGTTTTACATTGTTCCATTTGCTCCTTTGCTACTGTAACAAAATACAGTGTTTCTAGAATGTTGAGGCATACTACACTGTATACTGTAGGCATGCTCAGTATAAGAGTATTAAAAAAAATAGAAGACACAAACTGTACTGTACTGTATGTACTGGCACTGTATACTGTAAAAAACACATAATGTATGTGATACATGTAGAATACATGCATAGTTTTTATCTTTTCGGGTTTATTACACAGTATACTGTACTGTATATAAAAAAGTTTTGTACAATATACTGTATACTGAAAACATCAGCATACTGTTTCAGGTACAGTATTACAGTATTCTATCCTAATCAATAACTACGGCCGCTAAACTGTAGACTCCGGTACGTGGTTTTTTAAATCCGATTCAGCAGGCATTGTTACACAAAGCGATATTATCCATCGAAATCCCTCCATTAGCCGTTTTCTTTTCTGAGGAAAAACAAAAAGAAAGGTTTTACTGTAATGGTCAGCCCCCTAAAGAAGTTCCCAGCCAGTCCCACCAATAATTTTCTCGGGGGCGTCTCCTGTTCACATGCGCATGCGCCTACCGTCGATGTAATGACACGCATACTGTATGCATTTCAAGAAGGTTCCAATGCGCATGCGCCTAGCGTTCCACCAATACAGTAGTTCAGTATCTGCAGTACAGTACTGTAGAAGCTGCTCAGCCAATAATATTGCTTACAGGAGAATCGCTTGACTTTTGAATCACACCGATAGTGATACTGTATTGTCAAAATAAAAAAAACACAGAAAATAATACGGCAACAATTCTCACCATAGAATTTCCCATTCAGCTGGCGCCGGCACCAGTCCACTGCCACTCCAGCGTTCTTGATCATCCACGTCGATAGTTTGCAGCGGGACTAGTCCACCTGTAGTCAGCTGATATTGCTGGAAATTGCTTAGGTACATGCAAGCTTGATCGAAACTGCACGCGAAATCCTACTCAGGCTCAAGGTTGTCACTGACGGCGGGACCGTCATTGGAAGCCAGTGCTGGTGCATTGCTTGGCAGCGACTGTTGTTTCTTATTTGGTTTTAACACGACCCTTCGCCTTTTGCCGTCATCATGATCATAGATACAGGAAAAAGCCGTTGATACACACCAATACCCTCCAACAAATTGTGGCTCAATACGATAAAAACAGGGATCGCTACATAACCTTTTCCTTATTGCACGCTTCCACGTATGAGGAGCTGGCGAAAATTTGTAAGTCATAGTTTTCGACAAAATACTGATAAATTTGAACAACTGTTGCCATCTTATCCTCTGTTGCATTAATCGCGGCCCATATTAAATACGCGTAACTTCTGTCGGGTTTTTGGAAAACGGGCTGTAATTGAACACTCATGGCAGATGGCGGGTCTCTGGAGAATACTTTAACCGAAACTGGTCTTTGTCTTTCTTTAATATGAAAAGCCTAAATTGATATATTTTTGCAACCTCTTCCTTCAGTCTCAAGGCCAAGTTACAATAGCACACTGTGGTATCTTTTTTAAATGAAACACCTGCAAATTGACACATTACTGAAGCGCATGCGCATTACAATTCATGAATATCTGCCATCTTGCGGACACGCGAAGAATTACAACCTATTAAATCCGAACCATTCTCAATAAACGCATCAACCGTGCGTCAGCCGTGCATGACCCGTGGCTGGGAACGCAAAATGAATGCGGCATGCGCCAGGTGAAGTGCGTCGCATTCCAGGAAAAAGCCAGGGAAAAAACGGCGATGTGTTAGACTCAGATGTGCCGCAGCAGTACACTTCCAGTGCCTATTCACTAATCTTCAATAAGTTCATTGCATTACCGATCGGGTTTGCATGTTCCTATCGCATGTTATGACATTTCTTTAAAACAGATTTTCACCAAGAAAAATGGCAAATTTTTTATCCTTCGGTAAAAAAATGCCAAATCACACAAATTTGTTTTTGCATAATGAACAAAATTAACTTAACATTCTATTTCGCTTCAGCAGTATAGAAGAGCTGCACAGAGAGAACTGCATCTCCCTGCACAGCTCTTACAGGCAATCGTCCAATTTTAATGTTCATTTAAATTACATACTGTAGTATTGAAGCAGGGGGTCTCCGGAGCTGAACCGCATTAATTTCAGCAGGGAAATACCAGCACTCCATACCGTGGTTTGCAACTCAGGATGCAGGGGGTCCCCTATGCTGAAACTAATGCGGACAGTACAAAAATAGATCAAAATAACAGCCGCAACATCCTCAAGTCCCCGGATAGCCCGGTGTGGAGTAACTTTTACTCACGATTCACTCCTTGAAAAAGTGTCACAGGGGGCGTGCAACGCATGGGAGAGAATCTGTCACTGTATGTTTTTTATGTAGTCAAATAAATCGGTTTTAATTTTCCTTTGCTGGTGTGTACACTATTTTTTCATTTTTTGGAGCGGCTGTTATTTTGATCTATTTTTGTACTGTTTGCCTGTGAGGATCGAATCTACACTGTTGGATGCCAATCTGAAGACGCATTATATCAGGCAGCATCTGGGAAAACAGCAAGGAAGGGATGCAGGACAGTGGTTAATCGTGAGTAAAAGCTACTCCACACCGGGCTATCCGGGGACTTGAGGACCTTGTGGCTTTATTATCACTGCCTATGTTGTCTCTTTTAAGGTCCCCTCCTGCTCCCTCCAAACCCCTCTGGGTATATAGCTGCATCACAGTTACTCCACAAATTTCTCGCATCAGCTCCGTTTGCTTAAAATAATTTGCTGCAATTGTGCAATTACGGCTTGGCCACCTGGACCTTCTACACGTTTTTTCTTTGCTCTATGAAACGAATGCGGTTCATCTCCGGAGACCCCATGCTTCAATACTATGTTATTTAAATTAATATTAAAACAGCTTAATTGCCTTAGCGGCTAGCTGCTAAGGTAATGAAGGAGTTACACTAGAGTACCTGGTTTGTTGATAGGGAGAGGGGGTATGTAAAGGGGGTATTTGCCCCAGGGTGGGTGGTTAGGCCTATCAGAAAGGTTGCAGGAAAGGTTACAGGAGGAACAAAAAGCAAATGAAAAGCATACTGAGATGCAGTATATAATGTGTTTTAAAAATGTCCCACAAGCAGGACAATACATACTGTAAACTATTTTAATGGTGAAATACATTACAGTAAAACATAATATAACATGAAACAATATATTAAAACTTACAACTCACGTAAAACACACGTAACAGCCCCTCTAGCCCCGCGTTTCATAGGGTGGTAACCGCTATAGTAATGAAAGGGTTAACCACACCCGCTACGCCCCCGGGAGGCCTAACCACCCACCCTGGGGCAACTACCCTCTTCACCCATCACCTCTATCCCCAATAATCATTAAAACACAACAACCTTTCTATCCGCCCCCTCCACCCCCACACCCCAACACATACAGTATAATAATGGGTAAATTAAAGTTGTGCTTACCCCTGACAGTATGAAGGCCCTCCTCATCTTCCTCCTTGTCCTCTGCATCTTCCGTGGGCAGCAAGATTAAACAAAATAAACAAATTACTGGCAACCCCTTAGGCTAAGCTTAAAGTACCTGCACCCCAGTGGGCGATCGGGCGCATAGCTTCACACACTCCTGCATCCCTAGAGATCTGTGAACTTGGCAGCAGGACTATGGGGAGGCGATGAGGAGGCATGGCAGAGGCGTGGCAGACGCATCACAAAGCTGGTTTCAAAACTAAAGCTGTCTCACATTTTAATCTATTCTGTAACTGTTACATACACCTATAATATATATTATCTCTAACTGTGCATACTATGTCTTGTATATAATATATAGCCTGTTCACTTATGTAACTGTATTTGTAAATATGTATTATTTGTCTTAACTCTATGCCCAGGACATACTTGAAAACGAGAGGTAACTCTCAATGTATTACTTCCTGGTAAAACATTTTATAAATAAAAATAAAAATAAATTGTTTGAACCGCTCACGTGACGCGAACGTCATGAGTTCGCGCTTGAAAAGACAACATTTTTTGTCTCTTCAAATTGTGGTCAGGCCATCGTGCTCCGTCATGCGCGTGCGTGCCCACTGAGCGGCCTCATAGGCATTAGGCAATTTGAGGTTGGCCCGCTGTATAATCTCAGCCATAATCACCTTAGTGATTAGTAACCGCTTCAGTATTTAGGCATTAACTCCCCTACCCCGCTAACCACCTGGGTGGCATAACCACCCTCCCTGGGGCAACTACCCACACCCCCTCTACCCATTGATTGTCACTGTGGTAAACCATGCTCACAATAGGGGCATGGGTTGCCACACTGACAATAAATGGGCAGCCTAAAAATTAAAAAGTACCAAAAAATAAAATACATGCCATTTAAATAAAAACAAACTTTTGCGAATAAACCAATTGATTTTCGCTGTAATAAACCATGCCCACATTATGGACATGGATTACCACAATGCCATTGAATGGGCAAACTAAACCAAAAAAATACATTGCATGTAAATGAAAACAAGCTTTAAAAAAAAATGCATTGATTGTCAATGTGTTTATTTATACTGTACCCGGAAAGGGACATAGATAAACACATTTCCAGTTAATGGGCAATCTAAAAAAAAAATACACTCAATGTGTTTCTTACATTTACAAGATGAAAATTCACCCTCCTCATCCAACTATGGCCCCAACTCTTGCCCCACAATGCAATGATCCTCTTCAGCATGATGTGAAGAAGTCCATGATCCTCAGTTGATTGCAGTGGAGTCTCCAGTAAGTTCTTTATTCTTTCCTTTCTTTTCTTCTTATCTTCCTTCTTTCTTCTTTCTTCTCTACTTTGTAATGCAACAGGTCTAGAACATGAGATGTTGATCCGACAGCTTTGTGTGGCCAAATGAGACGTGACAGACCTTATATAAGATCTGTGACATCCCATTTGACAGACAAATGCTACACCCAGCAATCCGATTGGTGGATATACCATATAATGACTTCCATTTTTTTTAATGATGTGATGACTTCATCTTAAATGGAGGGAAGCCAGCCAATCAGGTAGGATATGCTTCCCTCCCTTTAAGATAACGTCACTTCAGCAAAAACAAAATAGAAGCCATCACATGGTACACCAACCAATCCTTTTTGGAGCGATGTGACATCATCAAAAAGGGAGGGAAAAAAGCCAATCAGGTAGCATTGCACTGTAATAATTATTTGAATGGGCAAAATCGCCATCTTTGGCTAATAGCACTTTTACCCATTCCTTTGTGGGATTAGTAGTAAATGGGTGGGTAAAGGCGGTAGTTGCTCCGGGTGGGTGTTTAGGCCTTGTGGGAAGGGTTAAACCCTTCATTACCTTTGCGGTTGTAACTGCTAAGGTAATGAAGGGTTTAACTCTGACTGCAACCCTCCCGGGAGACCTAAACACCCACCCTGGGGCAAGTACAAGCTTCACCCACCCTCTCTACTAACAACAAAGCCATTCCTGCTATTTAATCCCTTCATTACCTTAGCTGTTAGCCACTATAGTAATGGTGCTGGCTTTAATTTTATTCGTATTAACTAGGATTGAAGCTGGCGATCTCCCAAGCAAAAATGAATGCGGGTCAGCAGTGGAGACCTTCGGATTCAATCGTATGCAGTAAAAATAAAATAAACTCTGTCGTATGCACCCTTTATGTGGCGAGAAAAGAATGTAAGTGTTTAACCCACGATGTGCATATTGGAGTTTTACGAATAGCAGTTTCTGGCAATAAATTCGAGTTTTACCATTTTGTCTGCTGCCGCACGACTTATTATAGCAGGAGTGCTAACGCTTGTTAAAAAGCTGTTTTAAAGTGATTTTGCCATGTTATCAAAGCTGTGTGTATAGCTACACATGCACAGTCACTTGAAAAGTGCACTTAACAAGCGTTAGTGCACTTATTGAAGGTTAGTGAATAAGCCCCTAGGTGTTCAAATAGAAAGTTACAATAGTATATTGCGTGTCTGCTTCAACCAAAATTTCTATGACTTTGACACTAAAAGTTTCAAATGCTTCAAAAATCCTTTCCGCAATGGTGGTTACAAAATCCAAAGCAATGAAGCTATTAATAAAGAAAAACTATTGTGAGAAAGCTAATGAAAACTAAAACCACTTGTGTGTAGGTAGATTTTCTCATAGAAAATAGAGGCTGCAAACCATTTATCAAGACACCTGCCTGTGAGGTCTGGTAAGCTTTATTCACTTTTTACCTTTCATTTTTATAAATTGTACCCACTTTTAACTTATTTTTTTTATGTACTTTAAAAATGCCAGGTAGACAATGTGCAAAATGTAATTTATCCATTATTGGTCCTTGGCTCACTCAGTTTCATTCAATCAGTCAAGTATTTTCTTTGCCTTGGGTTAAAACCGTTGAAATGCATTTCTATTACTAAGAATTATATAACATTTCAACAGGCTCAGCAAATGCAATTATAGAACAATACAGGGACAGCAAATCCTTTCAGCAGAGTTTGTAACCTAATTTTGGTAACTGAAACACCTGCACAAATGGCTTCAAGCCGCGGACAAAGTTCTATTTAAAAGGTAGAGGTATTGTGCCCAGTTTAAGAAAAGCCTACTTCTGGTAAGTAAGAGGATAAAGCTATTTGAACACCATTTTCAGAGTCTTTAATATCGACAGTATCTACGCTATAAGAAAAGAAAAGGAGAGCTCGTTATTAAATATCTTATCTTTAAATAGAAAAGCAAAGAATATGTTTGGGAAAGTTATTGATGTTCTGGAACCCTTAATAGGATCACACTTCCATAATAATTTCATGAAGATGATGCTCACACAGGACCTTCTGGTTTATAACATATTTTTAAGGCTGGTATTAAACTAGTGTAGCCCCCTTTCCCCAGTGTCTTGGGTGACAAAGTGTGGTGCTTTCCCTGATGGCTCACAGGAGGCCTGATCCTCTGCTGAAGGGAGCCTGGGGTGGGCAAACTTACACACATACAGCGCCTCCACCTGGCGGGAATCCTAACAGTGTGGGTTAGCTCCCAACAAGTAAATGCACCTGGTTATGATATAACAGTTTACTGAACTTGCAACTAAAACCACACCATAAATATATGTACATCGACCCGCAGAGTATCTCCACAGTACTTGTGTGCAGGGGCACCAGTGTCCCAGTGTCCAGCCCACAAATGTCACTCCCACCCCAAGTGTGTGTGACAGTGCTGCCCACAGTATGTCTGGCTGTTGGTGCACTTTGTTGTGATGTGATACCTATCAGGTGCTCCGGCACCCGGTACCACCAACTGAAGAAACAGGCCACTCTGGTCCCACGCCGTCAGCGATGGCGTCCGCCTCTACGTGGGGTGGACTCCCGCTGGAGTGTCCCACCATGAAGAGAGTCTTTATGTCTTGCGGTTGTGGTCTGGTCCCAGACCACAGGCCGCAAGTACTGCGTGGCGTCTTGCTGTGTCCCTTACACTATAAACACTACAGGGGCAATGTCCCTGTCTAGAGGGGCACTCCCTGAAGCAATCACAATATTAGGGTGACTCAGGGTCTACCTGGGGCCAAGGGGGGGCAAGCTAGGCCTAGTCAGGGAAGCACAGCTCCCTGAACACTACCTTACTCTCTCAGCTCCCCTTCTCACAGAGCTTGCGGTCCCAGCATGCCAAATGTATCTCCTGATGCAGGGGAATGCTGCAGCCCTATTGGCTGTGCAGTGCCATGTATCTGCCAGTCCTTTGGGCTGCTGGGGGTTTTAGTTCCCCCTGGGGAGCTTTCTTCTAATGGCCGCCGCTGTTGTAGGGCTTCTGCACATGGGCAACTCTCTCCCACATGGCCACCGCTATCGGGGCACTCTACGCATGCGCGAGTTTCCACTGCACATGCGCAGCTGATTAAAGTTGGTGACGCCCTGTGAAGGGAGACATTGCGGACCTTCAGTGACCCGGTCGCCCCTCTAACTCCCGCAGCACTCCTGCATCCTCCCCTGCATGCCATTGGCCCCTGCCCTAGCCTCCACGGCCAGCCACAGTAGCATTCTAGGTAAGGGCAGTCAAAGGGGACCCAGGTGGGACCTGGCCACACTAATAAGAAATGAAGTTTGTAAAGTGAACCAGTAGCAGTGACATGTATGTATGTATTTAGGGATAGAGAGAGAAAAACATGTCTTCTATAAAGCATTCTATTGAAAGTAGTATCTCTAGATATAAAATATCATAAATATCTAGGGTTAAAATTAGGGGTAACATCATGAAGGAAATCGGCAAAATAAATCATATAAGTTGACATATGAATCCTTGAAATTATTTATAAGACAAAAGATCGCAGTCCCAATCCAAATAGGTCACAATAGAGTGATTGGCAATTACCTATAATATATATTATAGGCTAAAGCTATTAAATTCTGGGCATTATTGAAATCCCTGCTCTCTGATTGGTTAGAGATGAGAAGAGTAGAGCACTGCCCAAAATAGGAGTCAGGAGAGGATCCAAGTAACAAAAAATCTTTAATGGCGTGAATACAGCATAGGGAAAAACCTCCTACGCGTTTCGAACGTCTTGTTCTTTATCAAGGAGTAAAGAACTAGTGCAGATGTATCCCCTTAAATACCCAGCTGATCCGCCTCCATTTCGTGCCAAAAATACTTGGTGATGTATTGGTTAAACTTCTGGGCATTATCCAATCAGTAATGGACTGGAATTTTTGGCACCCTGCCAAGCTTTTCAGCCAATCAGCTTTCAGTTCTCATTCACAAAGAGTGATATCAGCTCTAAGGCTTTGTCCACACTAGCGGTGAGTGTGTGGCGCTTGCCGAGTTTAGTTCCTGCAATTTAAATTGTCCCGTCCCCGCTCACGCGTTGCGCGTGCGTGCACGGGCAGGCACGCTTTCCCAAGCTTAGCGCTTGGAGAGACCAATAAAAGAGACTTTGAAGCGCGCTCAACAAGCCCCCATGCACCCACGCGCTCTTGCAAAATAGACAGGATACCCTGCGCTCATGCTTAGAGAGCTGGTGAATTCACCGCTCTCAAGCATGAGCGCGGTCAGCGCCAGCGGGGCCGCAGCCTTGGGCTGAGTCCATGGAAACTGCAGCCATGTGGAGGCGCGCTAAGGCTGAGGGAAAGAGGGTGCTTTCCCTGGCCTTAGTTCGCACTCCGTCCGGGGGCGTGTCGGGGGGCGGGCCAGTGACGTCACGTAGCTGGTTCGCCCTCATTGGGCGAACCGCTCTATTGGCCAGCCCTGCACTCCCGTGAGCACCGAAACTAAAAAAAAATTAAGAGCTATGCCTCCACACACCTGCGGATGCGTACGCGAGCCCCTGCTAATGCCGCTCTCATTGCGGCTGCAGGGGCTCACTGACAAGCGTCAGCATGCCTCAGCACGGGTCAGCGCCTCAGCGCTGACCATGGACTCAGCCTTATACAGAGGCGGTGATAGAACTGGGGGCAGCAGCAAGGCACCGACTCCTCCCCCACCCTGCCTGCAGAGAGCTCTGCACAGGAGAGTGAGGGGAAAGGTTTATGTGGCTGTTGTGTGTTTTGTGGGTGTAAAGGGATCCAGCATAGTGTTTTATTGGTGTGCGTGTCTTCTGTTTGTGTGTGTTTTGTGGGTGTAGAGGGGGTAGCAGAGTCTGTTTTGTTGGTGTGTTTCTGCTGTGTGTGTTTTGTGGGTGAAGAGTGTGTGTTTTGTGGGTGGAGGAGGGGTGAACAAAGTTTTGTTGGTGTGTGTCTGCAGTGTGTGGGTTGACAGGGGGCTGCAGTGGTTGTAGGGTGGGGGCTGCTGGTGTGTTTTTGTGGATGTAGATGTGGCAGAGTCTGTTTTGTTGGTTTGTGTGTGTCTCTGCTGTGTGTGTTTTGTGGGTGCAGAGGGGGGCTACAGTGTGTGTTTTGTGTGTAGATGAGGGGTGATGGGGCGGCAGTGTGTGTATAGGGGGGCTGCTGGTGTGTGCTTTGTGGATGTAGAGGGGGCAGAAGTCTGTTTTGTTGGTGTGTGTGTCTGCAGTGTATTTTGTGGGTTTAGAGGGGGGCTGCAGTGTGTGTTTGTGTGTGTGTGTGTGTGTGTGTGTGTGTGTGTGTGTGTGTGTGTGTGTGTGTGTGTGTGTGTGTGTGTGTCAGTGGGTGTAAAGGGTGGAGGAGGGCTGCTGTGTGTGTGTGTGTGTGTGTGTGTGTGTGTGTGTGTGCAGTTTTGTGGGTTTAAAGGGGACTGCAGTGTGTGTTTGTGGGTGTAGAGGGGGGCTGGTAGGGGCTGCTGTGTGTTGTGTGTGTTTTGTGAGTGTAGAAGGTGGAGGAGGGCTGTAGTTTGTTTGTGGGTGTAGAGGAGGGGGGCTGCATAGTGTCTAGGGGGACGGCAGAGTGTGTTTGTGTATATAGAGAGGGAGTTGCAGAGAGTGTTTGCCTGTATAGAGGGGGGGCTGCTGTGTTTGTGTCTGTGTGTGTGTATATATATAGAGGGGGCAGTGTGTATGTACAATTTCCTTTTAATAAACTTGCAGTAAAAGCAAAAGAATGTAGAGAATGCTGATAAAATTCAATATGACTACAAAAGTGGATCTTTTTTATGAAAAAAATTAAAAAGGCTACATGTAGCCTATAATAGTAATAATTCCCTCAGACCAGGGCATTACTAGCCAATAATGCCCTGGCTGGGTTAAAGTCCCTCAGCTTCGCCTTAGGCCTTCAACTCTTCAAGCCAGGGCATTATTGGCCAGTAATGCCCTGTTCTTCAGGGATTATTACTTAATTATGAGCTACAATATAGAGCAGGGGTGCGCAAACTGGGGGGGTGGGAGATTTGTCTGGGGGGGGGTGCAGGCGGTTGCAGAGGTCCCGCGCTCTTCCCCCAGGCATTTAAATTAAATGCCAGGGGATCGCGTGAGGCCTCTACAACAGGAAAATTTACCGAGATTCAGAAGCTGTGGCGCATCTCCATGGCAACGCGGCTTCAAATGATGTGGTGGGGTCATGTGACATGACATCACAGGTGTCAAATGACGCCACGGTCATGTGACCTGATGTCACGTGACCCTGGTGCGTCATGTGATGCAGCGGCAGGTAGGGGGGGCGTGAATCCGGAGCAGGCCAGACAAGAGGGCGCAGCAGGAAAAGTTTGCACTCCCCTGATATAGAGGACAGTTTATAGAGGACAATGAAGGGAATAGACAGATATGCATTCTAAACTATCCTCAGACATCTCGCCGAAGGGATGTGCACCTAAAATCACTGATTACATAGATAAGACAAAATCAAACATATGCCTCATACAATACAAAAAAGTTATTAATATGAAAGTAAAGGGACTGAGAACAGTAAAGCATCTATGCCAGACATTGTTGAGATATTTTACCTCTGAGCACCATCTCTCTACCGCCTATACTTAGCTATGATTTCAAATAAGGAGATATTGGGAGATTGATCTTAACTATGTTCAATTAACTCTGTAACGGGACCATTCATCTCTTGTTTGTTATGTACGGTATGCATATGTTTATTTATATAGCTCCTTCAATTTAGTTGGTACTTCACAGAATTACGAACAGTAAAAGGAGATAATATATAAAGTTTTACAAGTGCATCAAACATGAAGTTCAACAAAGGGAATTAGGGAGTGCCTGACCAACAGAGATTACAATGTAAATAGAATCATTGGAGATTTATAGAATAATATAGGAACTAGTGAAGTATAGAACATATTTGAGGGGTCAAGTAAGTGCTTCAGGAGAGTGAATAGGAGTAACCACAAGCTGAACTTCCCAAATAGTTTGCTGAGGAGTAGAGATTTTAGGTGTGACTTGAAATTGGAATGACATATTTACTGGCTCAAATCTGGTTAATTGCTGCATTTATTACCAAGACATAGAGAAATGATTTCAAATTGTTCGTAGTTGTCTTTAATTTTTTTTTACAAAAATCAGACTTCCGTTACAGATGTAACCAATATTAATGCAATTGTCTCACACTCCCGTGGGTGAAATTGTGCGATAAACCCTCCCCCTTGTTTGCACGCGGCTTATTCAAAACAATGGCTGCTTCACCTGCTGGTGTGTTATGTTTGTCCCGCTGTTGCATGCAACGGTTTGCAATAATGTTAGTGACGTCTGTGCCTAGATGTCTCAAATTAGACATATATTGAGATTACTTAAAAGGTGGGAGTATAGTATACTGTACCTAAAAGCATAAACTGCCTAGTGTAATTAGGAGTTGCTTGAAAAGACCCGGAATAACGAAAGCTTGATAAGGGCATCGCACCTGATCTGTCGCTAACTGTTTTCTTGAATTTACGTTACCTCCAGATTGAGCGCAATATCCTCTATCATCATGCTTTGATCACTCCTGGCCAAAGTCTCACGTTTCAAAAGGATTGCTAACTGACATTTTGTAAACATAAGATACCATTAATCATTAGAAAATTGTGCATACACTCACAGCACACTGCATACACTCACAGCACACTGCACACACTCACAGCACACTGCACACACACACACACTGACACACTGACACACACACACACACAGTCAAATACACACACACACACACACACACACACACACACACACACACACACACACACACACACACACACACACACACAGAGACACACTGTCTCTTTAAGGGAGCTTGCTCTCGCAAGACGGAAGCAGAAGCAGGAAGCAGAGACAGGGAGAAGAGCTGCCAGGTGCTGGGTAAGTGCTGTGTGCTGTTGCCGCTGCCCCACCGGGTCTGGGAATGCTGGGAGAGTTCTCAGCTTTCCCCCTCCGGCGGACACGGTACCACCACAAAAATTGGTGGCCATTTTTTTTCCGCGACCTTGTTTATAACGCGGTGGTCGCGGGTGGCCTCCGAGGACCGCACTATAACGGGATTAAGCTGTATCTCAAATTCACAGGCTCAAAATTGAAAGAAAACTTGTCAAAGAACACCTTATTAAAAAAATATGTATTGTTTCCTTGAGAATGTTTTTAGAACCTTATTTTTCTGGATGGATTTCTTCTGGTGTGCAGTTGCTGTTCTTCTTCTGTATATGAGGTTTCAACACAGTATTTATTTAGATATTTATGAAAATGTGGGAACTTCAGTAGCTAAGCACCCTGCAAAGCCTCCTGAAGGAAGGTTACCTTTCTGTTGGATTACTGTAAGAAGATTTAGGAGGAGCACGTTGGTTTGAGGTGGGGCGTGTTTTTTTTTTTACATTGAATAGTCCTTAATAAAATGTGTGTGATATACAGTACGTATGAGTGTGCATAGAGATAATGTGGCTTTGCTGAGAAACAGTATTCAGCAAGTAGGTACAACTAACAGTTTTTGAAACAGAAATTGGAAAAGAAATTAGCCTTGACAGCTTTATATGCATGGGAACATAACTCATCCTGTTTGGAGTCATCCACCTGCAACAGCATCCAGGCTTGACTTTCCAATGTCTGACATTTTGCAATTACTCAAACACAAACACACTTGCCAAGCTTACTTCATGCTGACTGGAAATTGGCTAAGGTGTCTGTTTGTTGAATTTTACACAGAGAATGCCAGTAAATATGTAATTATAAAAGCACACGAAGCAACTGTTTAGATTCCTGGGGTTATCGAATAATTCTTTGGAACTATAATAGCTTTACACCTTGCTGTGGAATAAATTATATATTATAGTGTGTCCTATTAAAAAAAACAAAAATGTGATTTATTGAGAGAAAGCCAAAAAAAGTGTGTACAATTGGTACTTTTATGAGCTCACGTGTATTTATTTATGCCCACTTACGGCACTAAGCAGATGATTATTAGTGGTAATGAAAGCATTTTACTGTTTTCTCTTAAAAATGTATCTTTTCTGCTGTACATTATATTGCATTGCTAGCTTCATTCAGAGATCAGTGCAAGTGAGAGTGGATATGCAGATTGAATAATGATGAGCGCCAGGAACTTTTATAGTACAAACAAGAGCATTTTTTACATCCATTGATAATGCTTTCCATACTGTATAAAAACAGATCTCACTTCAGACATTAACTGATGGCAAAATAATATGTTGCTCTTTGCTTCTTCCCCTGGTACCTCTCACGCCTACGCTGGGGAGGTACATATGCTCTGGAGTTACTACTCTGAGAACTCCTACTAATCAATGCTCACTCTTCCTGAATGAGAACAATCTTCTGCCATTACTACATGTGCTACCTATGTACAGTAAGGCATGTTCCTTAATGGAAAACAATAAATGGTGACAGGACATCCATAATACACAAAAAATTATTTACAGGACTGATGGTGAGGCTTCAGTCTGTACTCTGAGGATCCTGCTTCCAGATCATTGGGTGAAGCTACTGTATATACTGTACAGTATACCCTTCTATCTCACTATAGTGACATCACTGGTCATAAGACAAACTGGGGAGTGGCTATACTTTCTGTATAGCCATCCAGCATCCCATGAGGGAGAGGGGAGTAACCTGATTGATGCCGCACAGTGAAAGTTGTTAACCCTGTATACTAAGGAGGTATTTTTTTTTTACCTCTGATTACCTGGGGTTAATTTTCTTCCCTTTCTGATACTCAGACTGCTAGCAGTCATAGGCACCAATCAGATACATTCTGTAATACTATTTATATTTTCGTAAACTGTATTTTATTATCTACTATCATATTGGACATATGTTAATTAGAGAGGATATATAAGTAGATGTTCCAGAACACTCTCTTGGATTCTGCTCTATTTATTTATAAAATGTTTACCAGGAAGTAATACATTGAGAGTTACCTCTCGTTTTCAAGTATGTCCTAGGGAAGAAGATCTTGTCTTCTTACTCCCTTGTTTCTGATATCTGAATCAAGATGAATAACATGTGCCCTTGCATACTTTAGATCAGGGGTGCGCAAACTAGGGGGGTGTGCTTAATATTTGTAAGAGGGGGGCATGGCGGTTGCAGCGGCCCCACTCTTTTCCCCAAAAGCATTTAAATTAATGCCGAGGGATCGCTTCAGGCCTCTGCAACTTCACTTACCTAGTCTTCAGCGACAAGTCGCCATTGCAACGTGGCATCAAATGACACCACGGGGTCATGTGACATCACATTGTTAGGGCAACATGATGTCACGTGACCCAGCAGTGTCATTTGATGCTGAGAGCCAGAGACAGGTAAGGAGGGGCGTGAGCAGGGAGGGAAGCAGGCACGGGGGTGCAGCAGGGAAAGATTGCACACCCCTGCTATATGAAAACAACACAAGATGGTGATCTATACTCTCAAATATTGTGTGCAAAACAATACAGTGATAATAAACAATACAGTGATAATAAAGTGCATACAGTGAAAGTGATTCAAAATATAAATGATATTAAAGTAAATCACGTGATAAGGTGGAATAGGTAAAGTATCACTCAAACCCTTAGAAAGGACTGTTTCACGGTCCAGGTCTGTCCACTATATTGTGAGTTGCCAATTGGGAGCCTTCTGCTTATTCACTATATTGCACATACAATATTGCACTATGTAGTGTTTTTCTTTTAAAGGTACAGTATACCATCGCTCCCCTGGTTTTCAGCGGCACACCTGCTAAAGACAGCCCTTAAGGGTTATCACTTTTGGACTATCTTTTTTTTATCTTTAATATCATAATGTAGTAGATTATTGTAACTGACCCATTGCATGTAATGTTTTGCATGTATTGTTTTTCCTCGCCCCAAGTATTTTGAAGACAATTAAACTTAATGGCTATGATCATTTGTGACTTCTGATTATTACAGCTGTCGCGCATGTTCCCCCACCCCCTGAGAGATATGGCGGCTACGGTGTATGTGCTGCTTTACCTGCGGCTCACAGGAGGCCTGAGCCTCTGCAGCTGCAAGCCTGGGGTGTATCTGAGTCGGTAATCGGTAGCACCTCCACCTGTATGGGATCCTACTATGTGGGATAACCCTGTTACAGGAACCCCATACAATAAACTATATATATATATATATATATAGAGGGGAGAGAACACTAGCGCATCAAAACTATAAATAATCTCAATACAAAGATAAAACACAATAAAGTATACAACACAATTCTAGAGGAGGTGCTACCATTGACTACCTGTCCCTTATCTTAAATGCTGCCAATTAGGTCCATGGCCCCACCAACGCCGAGAGAAAGAATTGGGTGAAGATGACCTAGGCGCAAACAAATGGGAAGGGAGAAAAATAATAATAAAGTGGGAAGTCCACAATAAATCAAAAAACAGAGCACCGTCAGGGAAGGGAATCCCAAAAAACAAATGTCCCTATATCTGATTGAGAACGAGAGAATTCCTTGCTGTAGACAATTAGGAGTATGAATAATATAAGTAATACTGTATATGGAAATGATAACCCGATGGTATAATTCTATCAATCAGGATTGTAGATACTATAATCAGTGCAATGCTTGAGTGAATAGTAGTCTTCTTAGAAAATGTAATTATAAAAACTTCACTTAATACAAAAATAAAACAAGAATAATGTGAGAGAGGATACACTTAATCAAAGTAAAATGACAATGTCCCGATATTGATCCAAGTCTTTAAAAAGACTTTGGGTATAGTTCCTATAGCATAAATTGATGCTCACACAGGAAAAAATATATTTAGTAGTTCTCCTTACCCTCCGTGATGATCTTCTGGGTGGTGGGATATGTGTAGTATATCTGCTTATGAGCAGTGTAGAATGCTGTTGGAGAGAGGGAGGGGGAAGAAAAGGGAGGGGGGGGGAGAAGGAAGGGGCTAGCCTGCCTCTTCTTCCTATTACTCTGTCAACTCACTCACCCCTCTTCAACAAGTAGATATATTGGTGTGATCCGCGTCTCCAGACGCACAGCTACCCTCCACCTCATCTCCTCTTCTATAGATGGACTGTGAATCAATACAACCAGTATCTCCAAACACACGGCTTGTCTCCGCCACACTCACCGCTTCCTCATCACGTGGGGGAGCCTCTTCACGTCTCGCGCGACGTTCAACTTAGAAACTGAACAGTCTTCAATATGATCAAAAACAGCAGTGGTTTTCAACTTTGTCTGCTATGAAACAGACCTGGAACAGGGGGACAATTCTCACAGATAGTGTTCCTCTCGCTGATAAGTTAACCCTACGCGTTTCAACACAAGGTGTCTTCATCAGGGGTTCAATGCAGGACTAACTATCCCTCTCTATATATATGCACCTCCTCTACAACACTAATTATAAACACATGATCATACCATATGATATCAATCACAGATCACAATTGGAAATTCATTTAAACACTATTAGACGTAGCAAGAAAACATAGAATACTGACAAATTAATAATTACATGAATTCAGATACGGGATATCTATTAGAAATGTGTAAAACACAATTATTTAGACAGAATTAGTATAACATAGATCTTTAGATCATTGGATTATAACATCCCCACAGCAACTTGCATTTAATTCAAAACGCAATTAAGCTAATCAAAACACAAATAGAAATCACCTATCAAATCGAAACCTTCTAATATGGGTTTTAATTGGTACACTTAAGTTACTGCACTTAAACCATATTTATGAAATAGAACAGGAAGAATCAATTTAGACATGGAGAATTGATTCATTACTTTGTATCTTCATGAAAATACACTGTGTATAAATAATCATGGATGATTGGGATATAATATTACACTTTTAATCTATTTAATTAATATATAAACCCAATTTTTATGTTGTTTTTTGGGATTCCCTTCCTTGACGGTGCTCTGTTTTTTAATTTATTGTGGACTTCCCACTTTAATATTATTTTTCTCCCTTCCCTTTTGTTTGCGCCTAGGTCATCTTCACCCAATAAATATATATATATATATATATATATATATATATATACACAGTGGTTGACAAATCACCAAAAAATCTACTCGCCACACAAAAAAATCTACTCGCCACCTAGTACCAAACATGTGCTGCTTGGGCCAATATTTACTCGCCCGGGGGTTAAATCCACTCGCCCGGGGCGAGCAAATGTATATGTTTGTCGAACACTGTATATATATATATATATACATTGTGACAGAAACCAGGGGATGGTAATAAATTCCGTATATAGGGCTCCCAGGATACTAGACAGTTTCTATCCTGTTTGGCCTGGGAGTGCAGCCTTATAATACATGCACTCCATCCCACAGTTTGGCAAGCGCTGGAACTGAGGGATGAGAGATCCAGACCAGAGTTTGTCTGCTGCCTGATTTCTGTCACCTGTCATGCTAATTAGGAATCAGGTATGAAAGACTGATTTCCTGTTTGCTCTGGTCTCTCCACAAGAGCCAGGAGGCTGGAAGGCTGCTGAACTACAGAGGGGAGAAGCCTCTTCCCCAAACAGGTTCAATCTTTCTGTTCATTTGTGTAAGACTGCAAAAGTACCTTGTTTTGTTGTTGGGAGTGGAAAAGCCACTTCCAACCCTGAGTCAGGGATATTTAAGTTAAGTTATCGCTCAGGTGAGCAGCTTTTGTTTTGATCTGTTTTCTGTTGTATGCACTGTGGCAGTCTCAGTGCCTGGGACTGAATAAACCAGGCATAGCCTGTTTAAAGGAACAGTACGTGACGCCTCTTCATTTAACCTACCCTAAAAGACCATGTTCTAAACAGTCCCGGACAAACGACGGAGCCCCGGAGTAAGCCGTTTGTCACATATGGTGGAGAATGCGGGCAGAGCACTAGGGGGTCTGCGGGTTGAAGAACTTTGAAAGGAAAAAAAAAAAAAAAGTTTTTTTCATCCTCTGCAAACAAGATGGAAGACGTGGTGGGTGCGCTGGTACGCAATGTCGCTGCCCAGAAAGACGCGAATGAAACCCAGCAACAGCTGTTAATAGCCCAGCAAGAAACTAATGCAAACCAGCAGCAGACGAATGCAGCCCAGCAACAGCTGCTAATAGCCCAGCAAGAGATTAATGCCAACCAGCAACAGGCGAATGCAAACCAGCAACAGACGAATGAAGCCCTGCAAAACGCGAATGCAAACCAGCAAGAGACAAACCGCTTGCTGAGAGAGGAGCAACAGCGGTTCGCTCAGGGCTTACAGCAGGAACTCGAGATCCTGAGGGGGACTATCAGTAACCTTCCACTGGCAGCGGCAGCCCCAGTTCCGAAAATGACCAGGGCAAGCCACTACCTTCAGAAGATGGGACCCTCGGATGATGTGGAAGCCTATCTTCTCACGTTTGAACGCACGGCACAGAGAGAGGGATGGCCAGAAGCTGAGTGGGCTGGTCTAATCGCACCCTTCCTAAGCGGCGAACCCCAGAAGGCTTACTTTGATCTAGAGCCAGCCGAAGCTAACGTCTATGCAAAATTGAAGTTCGAGATCCTCGCCCGCCTCGGCGTAACCACGGCTGTTCGCGCCCAAAGGTTTCACGCATGGTCCTTCACGATGGATAAAGCCACCCGAAGCCAGATGTATGACCTCATCCACCTCGCCCGGAAGTGGCTACAACCCGAGATCAACTCAGCCAGCCACATCGTGGAACGGTTGGTCATGGACCAGTTCTTGAGGAAACTTCCCTCTGCCTTACGCCGTTGGGTCAGTCGGAGTGACCCCCACAATGCGGATGAGCTTGTGGCCCTCGTAGAAAGGTACAATGCAGCAGAAGAGCACCCGCAACCCACAGTCGTGGAGCAACCCCACTATCCGAGGTTCCAGGACTCTTCCAGAGACGGTAAAAGGGTACCGGGGTTAAGGGGCGCTGAAGAGCGGCGACCCCCTTCACGCAGCACAAGCAACAGTGGTTCGCACACTAAGGGCAATAGCCAACATGGGGAGCCGGGAAAAGGCTCTAAGTGGGACACAGACTATGTACCTAAATGTGTAAATTGTCATGAGAGGGGCCACACAGCAAAAATCTGCCCACTAAATGATGAGCCCATGCAATGCAACAGCGTGGAACCTTATTCGCTGTTGTCCCAATGTATGGGCCCTAGCCCAGAGGACCCCTTGAATAACCATCTGTGGGCATTTGTAAAGGTTAATGGTAAGAGGGTTCGGGCACTTCTTGACTCTGGGAGCATGGTCACACTAGTGTCCGAATACCTCTTGCCCATTAAGAAGAAACAGGGAAACAGTTCACAAAGAGTGGCAATTTGTTGTATACATGGGGATAATCATGAATATTCCACTGTTGATGTTTTTTTTGAAACAGAGTTTGGTTCTTTAGATTTCAAGGTGGGTATTGTACCCAAACTGGCACATGATGTGTTAATAGGGACCGACTTTCCCCATTTTCTAAAAATGTGGTCCCCCGCTCAGAATAGCGCCCAGAGTTCAATAGCGGACCATAACGAAGTATTAGAAGAAACAAATCCTTTCCCTTTTTCAGAAATGGATGTTGACGAGGGCCCAAATAAGAAGGGGGAAAAGGAGGAGTGCTGTAAAATTCCCTTCCCCATCACTACTTTGGTAGGGAATACCCCAAATCAAGATGTTGAGCAGACACTTACCACCCCAGAACCGGATAAGACCCTCGCTGACCTAGAGGTCAGTCCTGGGAGTTTTAAGAAGGCCCAGTGGGAGGACCCCACATTAGCGGTAGCAAGGGGAAATATACGGGACCAGAATAGTACTCCTGGCCAACCAGATAGGTCACTTGCTTACCCCTACTTCGAGGTAGAGAACGACCTAGTATATCGGGTTGATAAAAGGAAATCAGTTACAACTAAACAATTGTTGGTACCACGGACATTCCGTAACGTAGTATTACACCTCGCACATAGTCATCCATTGGGGGGACACCTAGGGGTGGAAAAGACAAAAGAAAAGGTTCTCCGAAGCTTCTATTGGCCTGGGGTTCTGGCAGAAATTACGAATTATTGTTCCTCATGCCCAGAATGTCAGATCACCGCCCCGTTCAAGGCGTACCGCAGCCCATTGGTACCCCTTCCCATAATAGATGTACCATTTGACCGGATTGCTATGGATCTAGTAGGACCCCTAATAAAGTCTGCTAGGGGACATCAGCATATATTGGTAATATTAGATTATGCCACCCGATATCCGGAGGCAGTTCCCCTACGTAGCACCTCAGCTAAAAACATAGCAAAAGAGTTAGTAGTTCTGTTTTCCCGGGTCGGGATTCCTAAAGAGATTCTATCTGACCAGGGAACACCATTTATGTCCCAAGTAACGAAAGAGCTATGTAAACTCCTAAAAATCAAGCATCTCAGAACCTCAGTCTATCATCCACAAACAGATGGTTTAGTGGAAAGTTTCAATAAAACCTTAAAGAGCATGTTACGGCGGGCGGTTGATAAAGATGGGAAAAACTGGGATTGTTTGTTACCGTACCTGTTATTTGCCATTAGGGAAGTTCCCCAATCATCCACAGGCTTCTCCCCATTTGAACTATTGTATGGCCGACACCCAAGGGGCTTACTAGATATAGCCAAAGAGACTTGGGAACACGAGGTTACCCCTTACAGAAGTGTAATAGAGCATGTTGCCCAGATGCAGGACCGCATTGCTGCAGTCCTACCCATAGTGAGGGAACACATGGAGAAAGCTCAAGAAGCACAGAGGAATACATATAATAAGGGTGCTAGGGTCAGAATTTTTTCTCCAGGTGATAGGGTACTAGTTCTGGTTCCCACCGTGGAGAGTAAATTCCTTGCTAAATGGCATGGGCCATATGAGGTCTTGGAAAGAGTGGGAGAAGTAAATTATAAGGTAAGACAGCCAGGTAGGAGGAAACCTGAGCAAATTTACCATATAAACCTACTCAAGCCCTGGAAAGATAGAGAAGTCTTGTTAACCCTAGTACCCCCAGGTCCGTCAGAGAATCAAGAAACTGACCCAGAGGTTAGCATAGCTGAAACCCTGTCTGTTCATCAGAAACGAGAGGTTCAGAATTTAGTGAAAAGAAACAAAGAAATCTTCTCTATACGGCCAGGTAGAACTAGCGTAATTGAACATGACCTAGTCTCTGAACCGGGGGTCCGAGTTAACCTTAAACCGTACCGAATCCCAGAGGCCAAAAGAAAGGCTATAAGTTTAGAGGTTAAAAAAATGCTAAAACTAGGTGTAATTGAGGAATCCCAAAGTGGGTGGAACAGCCCTATAGTCTTAGTCCCAAAGCCAGATGGTACAACAAGGTTTTGTAATGACCACCGGAAACTAAACGCGGTGTCAAAATTTGATACTTATCCTATGCCCAGGGTAGATGAACTTGTAGAGAGACTGGGCAAAGCCCGATATCTCACAACCCTAGACCTAACAAAAGGGTACTGGCAGGTTCCCCTCACAGAAAGGGCAAAAGAAAAGACAGCCTTCTCAACCCCAGACGGCCTCTTTCAGTATAAGGTGTTGCCTTTTGGCTTACATGGAGCTCCCGCCACATTCCAAAGAATGATGGATAAAATTTTAAAACCACATGCTCGGTATGCTGCCGCCTACCTGGATGATGTGGTAATCCATAGTGAAGATTGGCAATCCCACCTTCCAAAGGTCCAAGCTGTGCTTGACGCAGTCCGGTCTGCTGGACTAACTGCTAACCCCGCTAAATGCACTATTGGTCTGGAGGAGGCCAAGTATCTGGGATATTCTATTGGCAGAGGTTTACTCAAACCCCAAACACTCAAAGTGGAGGCGATACAAAATTGGCCAAGGCCAGTTACAAAAAAACAAGTAAGGACCTTTTTGGGGTTAATTGGGTACTATAGAAGGTTTATTCCCAATTTTGCAACTAAGGCAACCCCACTAACTGACCTCACAAAAGCAAGAGGACCGCTAATGGTAAAGTAGTCCCCCGAAACCGAACAGGCCTTTAGAAGCCTGAAAGAAGCTCTCTGTGCCCAACCAGTGTTGGTCACACCTGACTTCTCCAAAGAGTTCGTAGTCCAAACCGACGCATCTGAGGTAGGGCTGGGGGCGGTACTCTCCCAGGAGTCTCAAGGTGAGGAGCACCCCATCCTTTATTTAAGTAGGAAACTAAATCCCCAGGAGAAAAATTACTCCATAGTAGAGAAAGAGTGTCTCGCAATAAAGTGGGCTGTAGAGACGCTCAAATACTATCTGTTGGGGAGAAAATTCCGGTTGGTCACAGATCATGCACCCCTTACCTGGATGTGTCAAAACAGGGAAAAGAATGCTAGAGTGACCAGGTGGTTCCTAAGCCTACAACCCTTTAAATTTTCTGTGGAACACAGGTCAGGGAACAAACATGGCAATGCTGACGGGTTGTCAAGGATGCACTCCCTAATATCCATGGTCGCTCATCCCTCGAGGTCTGAGCTGGGGGGGAGGATATGTGACAGAAACCAGGGGATGGTAATAAATTCCGTATATAGGGCTCCCAGGATACTAGACAGTTTCTATCCTGTTTGGCCTGGGAGTGCAGCCTTATAATACATGCACTCCATCCCACAGTTTGGCAAGCGCTGGAACTGAGGGATGAGAGATCCAGACCAGAGTTTGTCTGCTGCCTGATTTCTGTCACCTGTCATGCTAATTAGGAATCAGGTATGAAAGACTGATTTCCTGTTTGCTCTGGTCTCTCCACAAGAGCCAGGAGGCTGGAAGGCTGCTGAACTACAGAGGGGAGAAGCCTCTTCCCCAAACAGGTTCAATCTTTCTGTTCATTTGTGTAAGACTGCAAAAGTACCTTGTTTTGTTGTTGGGAGTGGAAAAGCCACTTCCAACCCTGAGTCAGGGATATTTAAGTTAAGTTATCGCTAAGGTGAGCAGCTTTTGTTTTGATCTGTTTTCTGTTGTATGCACTGTGGCAGTCTCAGTGCCTGGGACTGAATAAACCAGGCATAGCCTGTTTAAAGGAACAGTACGTGACGCCTCTTCATTTAACCTACCCTAAAAGACCGTGTTCTAAACAGTCCCGGACAAACGACGGAGCCCCGGAGTAAGCCGTTTGTCACAACATATACATATACATATACATATACATATACATATACATATACATATACATATACATATATATATATATATATATATATATATATATATATATATATATATATATATATATATATGTAGAGGTATCAGTACCGTGTTAGCCGAGCTTCAATAATCAAAAAATAAATAGATGATACCGTTCTGTGGCTAACGAAATGCTTTTATTTGTGCGAGCTTTCGAGATACACTGATCTCTTCTTCCGGCGATGTTACAATCCTTGCTTCATTCATTGTAACATTGCCGGAAGAAGAGATCAGTGTATCTCGAAAGCTCGCACAAATAAAAGCATTTCGTTAGCCACAGAACGGTACCATCTATTTATTTTTTGATTATATATATATATATATATATATATATATATATATATAAGACAGAAATACAATAAGCGCAACCACACTGAAATTAAAGAATAATAAATAATTACCACATGTACTGGAGGGTATAAACCCTTACAATCTAACTTTCCCTGACTCGGTCTGCAGCCAAAAGGTCTACCGCTCCACGGGCTGGTAACGAAAGATTTCCAAAGAGAATGACCTAGGCGCAAGTGGAGACAAGAAAAACAAACATAGGGTAGTACGTTCTAACAATTAAACCACCAGAAGTTATGATATGCACTCACAGCGTATAGGATAAAATCAAGCCTTGTATCCACTCTGGGATCTGGAACAAATTACGACGAATCTGGAACAGCTGGTCATCCACAGCAAATGCAATCTCGTGTATAATTTCACATGCAGGAAGAGAGGTAAAACACAAATATAGCGATACACGGTTTATTAAAATTATTAATAAAATAACTATAAGTAAAAAACTCACACTTTGTGAGATATCATAAGCCTCTTGAGAATTCTGAGCATCTCACACTCATCAGGGGTTAGTAACACTTTGCAGGTTTTCTCAACAGTCCTTGGTGTGTAGATTAGTGACCAATAAAGAAATAAGTCCTGGTTGTAATCAGTAACACACACACTTGGTGTCTCTACTTATAACTGCTCCACACAGTCTCCTTTGGTAAGAGATATCTCTCCGTTGGTATCGACCTACATAGGTCTCTCTCACTACACCTAATGTGCTTACAGTACTCACGGTACTTAGAGGTGGATACTGTCCGTTTTTCTCCTTAATCTGGATGCTTCTTGCTTCCAACGAAGAATCCTCACTGCTCCTCCGGTTGCCCGCGTCTCCTGGAGACGTTCCGTGACATGTGACGACGCGATGACGTCACTCCCTCTCGCGAGAGTTCCTCCGGTGGGCTGTGGGAGCGGTGTCTCAGTCCTCTGCACTGCAACTCACACCGCATGCAAATAATGGGACAAATGGCCACCCGCACCTCTCAACTGTTGTCTGCTGCTACTCCTGAGTATCCTGTGTTCACTCTCTGTAAACTATACACCACGCCCTACGCGTTTCTCCTTTCGGCTTCGTCAGGGGCTGATCATACAATCTGTCCCTCATCTGGGGTTATATACCCTCCTCCATTGCATGATTAGTTAATTAAAAAATTAAAAAGTTTTGCATATTAAATTGGCTCCATGGTATTTAATATACACAGTTTATAACATAACAATTGATTACATCTTGGTACCTTTTAAACTACACACACACTGTATTTAATGAATAATTAATACTCTAACTTAAGCAAAAGCAAATATAAATAAATAATAACCTTATAATTCGATAAATAATTGTTATAAAAGACAAACGAAACCAATTAAATGTTAGCTGCCTATTACCTTCTATAATTGTATATCTTATAACAGAACAATATATAAATTCTAAATGTAGATTCCCCATACTATTCTTAGCTAATAGTTTTTATACCACCCTTTCAAAAGGAATGGGTTACTAATTGGTGTTATACTGTATATAAATTCTGTCCTAAAGAGAGGAGTGGAAAAAAACGAATGGCGCACAGCCAGGGAGCCAGGTGTGGAGTAAAATTTTTTTTTCTTTATTGCAGCATGGTGAGAGACAAATTCACCCCCTTGGGGGACACAGATAGAGTCCTCCTACGCGTTTCAGACCAACAGGTCCTTTATCAAGGAGTATGGGGTATGTTCAGGATGGGCACCTTATATATCTGATGGTTAATTGTTAAATTAAAAAAATCTGTGGATAGTTGCGTCGCGGACCCACCGCGCATGCGCGTGACGTCACACGGAGCGTCACTCCAACAACCCATGGGATTGTGGGTAAATACCGCCCCCAAATGACGCCCGCGCATGCTCCTGGTGCTCCGTGAGGGCAAACAGGTGTTCCCTTACTCTCAGCCATCTCTCCCTCCCCGGGTGACGTCACGAAGTGATCCGATTGGATGAAGCTCACCGCTATGCCACCAATGACTGTGTGGGGCAGACGGAGCAGCTCCAATCACGCGGAGCCCCGCACGACCACACTGTAGCTGGAAGGGACAGGCAGAGAGGACAAATTTATGTTAACTGAGATTACAATAGGAGCAGACTAAAAAATAAAATAAACAAAATCCTTTTAAGCTCCTATTGGAAATGGTGCCCATTCTAAAGTCAGATCCCACTTAAACTAAGACATACAAGTGAATACATATCAAGGATCTAAGATCCTTATCAGCACAAAGTGCTGGCAAAATTAACATACAAGTATAAAATTGATTAAAAACAAAAATGAATCAGATCAGCAAGACTTGAATATGATGTCTTGTTTTTCTGAGTCTTCCAAAGGGGAAGAGGAATCAGTTATGCTATTCCTGTGATTACTCAATTATCTACTACAAATCATGACTTTAGAATAATCAATGACTCTTGAAGGTAATCACTACGATAGCCCTAAACAATAAGCTCGGGTATTAATCTGTGGCAATGCCACCTCTGTTGTAAGGGCTCAACCCGTATGTCCGGGTCTAGTATAATACACAATATGTTGAAGAAACTGACATAGAATATTGTCAACAGTGTAGTGCTAAGTAATGGGATAATTCATGCAATTTTTGTTTTACATCTGCGTGGAGATCTCATAATTATGTCAAAAAATAATAATAATGACCATAGGATAAGTATTGACATTGTGATTTTACACAGCATTTACAGATATAATGAGTTTTTAATTATTTAAGAAAATGACTCAAATTCCACTCTACATTCAGACCGCAGGGGGTTCTAGTCTGAAGCATAAATATCCAATATGCCTCCCTGCGGTCCAGAAGGTTGAGTGAGTCACCTCCCCTTTCATTTAGAAAGATCTGTTCAATACCTTGAACTTTTAGCCTATTTAGGCTCCCTTTTGGGCATTGTGAAAAATGCTTTGAGACCGGGTGGGAAGTGTCTCCTTTTCTGATTAACCTGATATGTTCAAGGATTCTGTTTTTTAGCGGTCTAATTGTCCTACCCACGTAGTTTATCCCACACCCACATGTTAAGAGGTACACTACGTTGCTAGTATCACAATTTATAAATGATTTTATGCGAAATTCTTGTTTAGAATTTAAACCCCTAAAGCATTGTGAGGGTGTCACAAATTGGCAGATCTTGCAGCCTCCACATCTGTATGAGCCCTTAGTTACAAATTTCCTGGTAGATATGGTGGAGGATGCAACATAGCTGGGCGACACATAACTTGCAATAGTTTTTGCCTTACGGTACACAAAACGGGGGCCTTGTTTAACGCATTCCCTAAGGCTGCTATCCATTTGGAGAATATTCCAATGTTTGCGTATAATGTTTTGTACTTTATGACTACATCTGTTGTATTGTGAAATCATAAGTGGAACATCCCCTTTTGAAAACCCAGTGTCTTTTTTATTATGTCTCAATGTTATTTTATCCTTGTCAGGATCACCCTTGGTCTTTTTGAATAAATCCTCTCTATTTGTCAGTGCAATTTCTTTGGAGGTGTCAATCAGGCCCTCCATATCATAGCCCCTCTGATGGAAACGAAGGCACAGTTCCTCAGACTGACGAGAAAAAGCCTCCTCGGTGGAGCAATTCCTCCTCAGTCTGAGGAACTGGCCCTTGGGGATACCCCTAATGACCGCAGGGGGGTGGCAGCTGTCAGCTCGTAATAGCATATTCCTGGCATTCGGTTTCCTGAATGTTTCCGTTTGGATTCGGCCTTTAATGTCAATAAACAAACGGAGGTCCAGATAGTCAATGTGTTGTGTGTTAAAATGATACGTGAACACTAAGTTAAGGTGATTAGAATTAACATATTTAAAGAAATTGTGCAGAGTGTCCAAATCCCCTTCCCAAACCATAATCAGGTCATCAATAAACCTTTTGTAAAATGTGATGTGTTTACGAAATGGATTTGTGCTAGAAAACATAAACAGTGACTCCCACCACCCCATAAATAAGTTCGCATACACCGGTGCAAAGCTCGTGCCCATTGCTGTGCCCCTTTGTTGTAAATAGAAAGTGCTATCAAATAAAAAATAATTGTGCGTTAACAGAAATTTTATGGCATCCAAAATAAATGCTGTGTTAAATTGATTACTATCTGGACCTCCGATGAAATGATCGACCGCTGCCACCCCCTGGTCATGTCTAATAACTGAATAAAGGGACGTAACGTCCATAGATACCCACATGCATTGTGGGTTCCATATTACATCCTTTAGCTTTGTGATTAGATCCCCTGAGTCCAACAGGAAAGAGGGTAGGTCCCTAACATAGGGCTGTAGGTACTGATCTATGTATTTTGACAAGCCATCTCCCAAAGATCCAATAGACGAAATGATTGGTCTGCCCGGAGGGTCGACCAATGTCTTATGGACCTTTGGGAGATGGTAAAACACTGGAATGATAGGGTTAGGGTTCCACAGAAATGCACTTTCCGCTTTATTTAATACTTGTGTAATAACCCCTAGTTCTAATAGTTCTTTGTATGACTTCAAAAACTTTGCTGTAGGGTCATCTGGTAGTGCAGAGTAGGTTGTCACATCCCCAAGTTGCCTATAGGCCTCCTTGAGGTAGCAAGCCCTACTCTGCACCACCACCGCTCCTCCCTTGTCCGCATTCTTTATGACAATTTTAGTGTTTTTCTGTAAGGAAAAAAGTGCCTGCTTTTCCTCCAAGTTTAAATTATGCCTGCCTGTATTAATGGAATAACCTTCTGACAAAATGCGCAGATCCCTAATGACCAAGTTTTCAAAAGTGGTCAGGAAGGGGCCCTTGGAGAACTGAGGATCAAATACTGAACCCTTCTTAAGGCTTGACCTCCAGGTACCAAATTCTGGGAGGTTAACTTGCTCAGATAAGGCCTCATTATCCTCTAATAGTTCTTCAAGGTCCTTGCGCATTTTGTCAGAAGGTTATTCCATTAATACAGGCAGGCATAATTTAAACTTGGAGGAAAAGCAGGCACTTTGTTTATTGACATTAAAGGCCGAATCCAAACGGAAACATTCAGGAAACCGAATGCCAGGAATATGCTATTACGAGCTGACAGCTGCCACCCCCCTGCGGTCATTAGGGGTATCCCCAAGGGCCAGTTCCTCAGACTGAGGAGGAATTGCTCCACCGAGGAGGCTTTTTCTCGTCAGTCTGAGGAACTGTGCCTTCGTTTCCATCAGAGGGGCTATGATATGGAGGGCCTGATTGACACCTCCAAAGAAATTGCACTGACAAATAGAGAGGATTTATTCAAAAAGACCAAGGGTGATCCTGACAAGGATAAAATAACATTGAGACATAATAAAAAAGACACTGGGTTTTCAAAAGGGGATGTTCCACTTATGATTTCACAATACAACAGATGTAGTCATAAAGTACAAAACATTATACGCAAACATTGGAATATTCTCCAAATGGATAGCAGCCTTAGGGAATGCGTTAAACAAGGCCCCCGTTTTGTGTACCGTAAGGCAAAAACTATTGCAAGTTATGTGTCGCCCAGCTATGTTGCATCCTCCACCATATCTACCAGGAAATTTGTAACTAAGGGCTCATACAGATGTGGAGGCTGCAAGATCTGCCAATTTGTGACACCCTCACAATGCTTTAGGGGTTTAAATTCTAAACAAGAATTTCGCATAAAATCATTTATAAATTGTGATACTAGCAACGTAGTGTACCTCTTAACATGTGGGTGTGGGATAAACTACGTGGGTAGGACAATTAGACCGCTAAAAAACAGAATCCTTGAACATATCAGGTTAATCAGAAAAGGAGACACTTCCCACCCGGTCTCAAAGCATTTTTCACAATGCCCAAAAGGGAGCCTAAATAGGCTAAAAGTTCAAGGTATTGAACAGATCTTTCTAAATGAAAGGGGAGGTGACTCACTCAACCTTCTGGACCGCAGGGAGGCATATTGGATATTTATGCTTCAGACTAGAACCCCCTGCGGTCTGAATGTAGAGTGGAATTTGAGTCATTTTCTTAAATAATTAAAAACTCATTATATCTGTAAATGCTGTGTAAAATCACAATGTCAATACTTATCCTATGGTCATTATTATTATTTTTTGACATAATTATGAGATCTCCACGCAGATGTAAAACAAAAATTGCATGAATTATCCCATTACTTAGCACTACACTGTTGACAATATTCTATGTCAGTTTCTTCAACATATTGTGTATTGTACTAGACCCGGACATACGGGTTGAGCCCTTACAACAGAGGTGGCATTGCCACAGATTAATACCCGAGCTTATTGTTTAGGGCTATCGTAGTGATTACCTTCAAGAGTCATTGATTATTCTAAAGTCATGATTTGTAGTAGATAATTGAGTAATCACAGGAATAGCATAACTGATTCCTCTTCCCCTTTGGAAGACTCAGAAAAACAAGACATCATATTCAAGTCTTGCTGATCTGATTCATTTTTGTTTTTAATCAATTTTATACTTGTATGTTAATTTTGCCAGCACTTTGTGCTGATAAGGATCTTAGATCCTTGATATGTATTCACTTGTATGTCTTAGTTTAAGTGGGATCTGACTTTAGAATGGGCACCATTTCCAATAGGAGCTTAAAAGGATTTTGTTTATTTTATTTTTTAGTCTGCTCCTATTGTAATCTCAGTTAACATAAATTTGTCCTCTCTGCCTGTCCCTTCCAGCTACAGTGTGGTCGTGCGGGGCTCCGCGTGATTGGAGCTGCTCCGTCTGCCCCACACAGTCATTGGTGGCATAGCGGTGAGCTTCATCCAATCGGATCACTTCGTGACGTCACCCGGGGAGGGAGAGATGGCTGAGAGTAAGGGAACACCTGTTTGCCCTCACGGAGCACCAGGAGCATGCGCGGGCGTCATTTGGGGGCGGTATTTACCCACAATCCCATGGGTTGTTGGAGGCACGCTCCGTGTGACGTCACGCGCATGCGCGGTGGGTCCGCGACGCAACTATCCACAGATTTTTTTAATTTAACAATTAACCATCAGATATATAAGGTGCCCATCCTGAACATACCCCATACTCCTTGATAAAGGACCTGTTGGTCTGAAACGCGTAGGAGGACTCTATCTGTGTCCCCCAAGGGGGTGAATTTGTCGCTCACCATGCTGCAATAAAGAAAAAAAAATTTACTCCACACCTGGCTCCCTGGCTGTGCGCCATTCGTTTTTTTCTACTGGATGTCTCTGGATTCTGGATCCTCTCTGGCTTGCACGCTGGCAGAAAAAACCTGGAGATGACGTGAGTAGGGTTTACTGGCTCAGACTATTATAGTTGGGTTTGACCGCACAAGTCAATATTATACCTACATGTCTTTATTCTGCCTACCCACTCCCATTGGTATCTCCAGGGGTTATTAATACTTATGCCTTCGGATGGAGTTGCTGCGGGTTTGAGCACCCCAATTTCTTTACCTAAAGAGAGGAGTGTACTAATAATTCTATTCCCACCCATTAAGTGGCAGAAGTTAATTCCCAAATGATTTATACAGCTACAAACTCCATAACAGGATATGATTTTAGAGGTAGATTTTATAATGTTTCTTAAATTTTGGGGTATGTGACATTTTTAACCCATTATAGACTTGGAGTTAACACTACAATTACTCTAGACCAAATATAACAATATATAGTTATATCTCATTCCTCATGATAACCCTTTATCATTTTGGTTAGGAATTTAATCTCATATTCCTACCAATAGAAATTATTACATATATATGTATTATTTATGTAAGTGAAATTCATTGGAAGCACAGCTGATTATACTGTAGCAGACCAGAGAATTTTATGCTGCATAGATAACAAAGCAGTATTATTATTCTCATAGGGACTTCATAGGGACAATTATACGTATAGAGATTAACACTTCATAGTGGTACTTTATGTTTATCATAATGTGCATACCTGATATTTTAAAAGGACATTTAATGACAGTTGTACAGAAAAGGAAAATGGTTATTCAAATATAAACAGTCAGTTGCACACTCCAACATCAAAAAACTCTCATAGGCGATTGCAGGGAACATCTATTAGAAAAAGCTACATCATATATTATTGACACATGTTGTGACTCACAGATGACTATATACCTATAGGGAATTCTGGAATAATTATCGCATTCCTAATTCTCATGTTTACACAGATGATGTATCAAACTATTTGTGGGTCATACAGATCATAAATGGGGCTTAATCCCTTAAAAAAGATCCCAGATCTATATCAATGTTTAGACCCAGTGGAGCTAATGTTTTGAGGGCATAGATCCAATATGTCTCCTGTCTAGATATTTTAATTATAGGATTCCCTCCTCTCCAGCTTGGTCTGACTTTCTCAATGCCCACAAATTTTAGACCTCTAGGATCTTGACCATGAAATTCTTTAAAATGTTTTGATACACTATGCTGCAATAGGCCCTTCTCAATATTTCTTACATGTTCTGCAATGCGTATTTTGAGTTTTCTTGTTGTCCTCCCAATGTATTGTTTATTGCAAGGACATTGCAACAAGTATACGACGTTGCTTGTGTTACAATCAATCATGTCCTTTATTTCATAATTAATTTGTGAAACTTCAGATTTTATTGTTTTAAATCTTTTTTGGGAGTTCGGATGTAATTTGCAACCTTTACACGTTTGACACATGAAAAACCCTGTTGTTATCGTAACTGGTTTCTGATTATCTTTCTTTAAACAGCTAGGGGCTAATCTTTGTTTTAGATTTGTTGCCCTTGTAAAGATAATTTCAGGTTTTGATGGCAATATTTGTTGTAGCATTGGGTCCTTATGTAAGATACCCCAATGTTTGTGAATAATTTTCCTGATGTCTCTAGCTGCATTACTGTACTTAGTTACAAAGGGGACTGATATTTTACCCTCTTCTCTCCGTCTGTTGTCCTTAGTTTTATATTTAATTAGCTCTGCCCTATCCATTATGGAAACCTTTCTGTATGCATCCTCAACTATTTCTTTATTGTAATTTCTGTCTGTAAATTTTACCATCAGATCTTTGGCTTGTTCATCAAAAACATGTTTCTGGGTACAGTTGCGTTTATTCTTTGCATCTGTCCCAGTGGGATGTTATTTATCCATTTTTCAGAATGTCCACTATCTCCCAACAAAAAATTATTAGTGTCCACACTCTTAATAAAAGTTTTGGTCTCAATTCGGCCCTCCTCAATGTATATGAGTAGATCTAAAAACTCAATCTGGTTCCTACTGTACTTCGTGGTGAACTTCAAGTTGTACGGATTGTTATTCAATCCTGCCAGAAATATCTCCAACTGCTCTACACTTCCCTCCCAAATCAGGAGGATATCATCTATATAGCGATACCATGATACCAGGCTTGCCCCAAATTTGTGGTTGGACCAGATGGATTCATCCTCCCACTTACCCATGAAGATATTTGCGTAATTTGGGGCAAACCTGGTACCCATGGCGGTAACCCTCACTTGCAGAAAAAATTGGTCATTATACCAAAAATAATTATGGCCCAGAATATGTTTGATGCAGTCAACAATAAAATCTATTTGAACTAATTCTAAGTTATTATCCTGAATCAGATTTTCTTTGACAGCTGCACATCCCTGTGTGTGATCAATCACTGTGTAGAGAGAACACACGTCGCACTTGACAAGTATGTAGCTGTCTTTCCACTCAATATCCCTCAGAATATTCAGCACCTGAATTGTATCCTTTAAGTAGGATCTAAATTTACCCACTGGTTCTTTTAGGAACTGGTCTATATAACCTGCAAGGTTCGAGGTAAGAGCTTTAATTCCGGACACAATGGGACGACCTGGTGGGTGGTTGCGATCCTTATGGAGTTTCGGCAAATAATAAAAAATGGGGATTCGTGGTGATTCATTATATAGATATTCCCACTCAGCTTTACTTAATATGCCATCTTTAAGGCCCCTGTTAAGCAATTCCAGTAATTCCTTTTGGAATTTCTCTGTTGGATTACTTTGTAATGGTTTGTATGTTACAGAGTCTCCCAATAGTCTAAATGACTCCAAATCATAATCGTGTCTATTAAGGATCACCACCCCTCCACCTTTGTCCGCTGTTTTAATTACAATGTCGTCCCTTCCCATTAGTTCTTGGACTGCATCAAGTTCCTTTTTTGTCATATTCTTTTTGGGCCCTTGGTTTTTCTTGTGTTCTAGTTTCTCCATATCCTCCTGAACTAACTTGCTGAAGGTGTCAATATGTCCTCCCCTTAAATAACTTGGGTAGAACAATGATTTCTTCTTACATGTTGTATGTTTAAATCTTTCACATGTTGTGACACTTTCATTTGTCACTTCGTGCGTAACATTTTGCTTCATGAAGTACTTTTTTAAAGTTAAATTCCTGGCAAACTTACTTATGTCAATATATGTATTGAAGGTATTTATTCTACTACTAGGGGCAAAGGCCATACCTTTGCTTAGTACACTTGTCTGGTCAGATGTTAATACTATATTACTCAGATTAAAAATCCCTAACTCTTGAGTATCTATAGTGCTGTTTTTTTTGGTGGCTTTAACCCCTCCTCTAGTTCCTCTCTTAGTGGGCTTTCTATTTTTCTTTTGCGGGGTGATGACGATTTGTGATGTGTCTGAGTTGGTATTTTGTCCCCCCCCCCCCCTTCCTGGTTTGTCCTTTTCCTGTCTTTTCTCTAAAAAAGACCTTGATTCTGCTGATGTAGATGGATTCTCAACCTCTTTAAATACCTCCTCTATATCTTTTTCTCTATAGCTAATGTAGCGGACATGTAAAATGGCTACAGTCATCTCTCCTGCTGACAGTAAGGCCTGGTAAGTTGTAGTCATGCCAGCAGTAATTATGGAAGTTTGCCCTCACACCCTGGTGGGGTGCCCTGTGTATGGATGGGAGTAGTCACATGCTCTGACTCCATGGTTAGTGATGTCAGAGGTGTGTCAGCTTCCAGAGTATACATAAGGCACAGCACTGAGCCTAAAGTTAGTTCTGCCACAGATCTACGTTCAGCTCTGCCAAGAGGAGGAGTTCTGGCAGGAGCCCAAGTTCAAGTACACTGGCGACACACTTTATTCGAGCTTGGCTAGTCCCACGAATTCAGGTATACCCGGGTGTATTGAGGTTTGTGGCTGTTTTCTGCCCGAGTGCATTGAGTTATTTTCCAGGCAGGGATTGAAGCATTTTATTCCCGCTGGGTGCAATACTGCACGGTATATATATATATATATACTGCATTACAATTCATGAATGTATGCCATCTGGTAGACACGCGAAGCATTGCAGCCTATTAAATCCTAATCATTATCATTTAACAGATCAGCCGCCCATCAGCCAGGCATGAACCCAGGCTGGGAAGGCAAATGCAACGGGGCTTGTCAGAGGTGAGGAGTGGCGCATTCCAGGTATCTGCCAGGTACATACCGGGTATTTGCTCGAATAAAGTGTGTCGGTGCAGTACTAGCCTAAGAGACTGAAAGTTATGTTATAGTAACCATAGAGGAGACTGTGTCCAGGGACCTGGCACAGGGCAGTGTTCCCTGCAGGGATAGGGAATCCCTATCTAAGGAGAGATACACCTTTTAAAGGGAGGCACTGACTGCAGAATGAGTGGCTAAGAATATACTGCGAGGGGCAGCTAGGCCACATCAACCAATAAAGATGTTCTCATTCACAAACCCTCTCGTGTACATGTGTGAAGTGAATGTACAGAGAGGAGCACCACGGAGGAGTTCCTCAACAGGATCATCCCCTTGCGGACGCAGGGACCCTGATGAGGTGGAGGCGCTGCACTGGAACTAGGTGAGACTCAGCACACTACCTCAGCTACCTGTCTGGACGGGTCCTCCCCACACACCATCATGCGGGAGACTCAGGAGTCCTGTTGCCAACAGGTGCACCACCAGACACTACCACACTGTAATGGGGGCCGGTTAGACCACAGGGGCCAATGTGAGATTGGGTGGGTCCGGCCGGTTCAGAAATACCGTTACATTTGGAGGCGAGCTGCTGAGATCAGATCTGTCATCAGGACAGGCTCTAGCTAGGCACACTGGGAAACAGGGAGAGAGTCTGCTGCCACTCTGTGCTGCGTAGGGACGGACCTAGGGGTGGTCAGGGGGCTGACGGGATATTGTCAGTTCGCAGGGACGACCTAGGGGCCTGAAAGGAGTGAGGGGTCTGGAGCCGGGCTATAGCTGACCGAGTCACCTTGAGGCAGTGCTAGTTGGTAGGACGCCAGAAGGGATAGCCTGTAACTTGGTCAGGAATCCTGGAGAGGGTCTGCGCTAGGCTGACCAAGAGAGGTACACGCCCCAAGTACTGCATGGCAGAGCCAGAGTACCTAGCCCATTCCAGACACTTACCATAGGGAGCACAGACTGGGAGGAAGGAGTCACAGCAGACACTGAGAGAGTGAGCCTAGCCTGAGGTAGTGCAACATGAGTCCAGCCTAGTTCAGGTACACATGTGGTGGTGCATCTGAGCAACTCTTTATTGTACTGATGTGGAGGCTGCCCCGCAGAGCGGAGTCCCATGTACGATAACTGTTACGAGAGAATGGAGGATCCGCGTGGTGCGGAGAACACAAAATGGCGACCAGAGGCTGATGGGGAGGGCACCCGTGGCGTGCACCCCACTGAAGAGCAAACTGTCGCCGAGTTATCGTTAACCAGTCTGCTCTGGAGCGGAGCGAAGGCCGTGGCTGCCACATTTTTATCCTGTCTGGGACACCGAGGGGCCACCCTTGAAGAGTGTGAGGAAATTGTAATAATTGGGGGAGAACCCCGCGAGGAGAGCAAACAAAATGACTTTTGGGGCTTAAAAGCCAACCAAAATGGCGGTTCCCGCTTGCTAGGGAGACCGCGTGGGCCAGTCGCAGAGAAATTGGCTGAGGCAGAACTTGCAAAGAGCTGGCCGGGAATGGCGCGAACAGCAGAGCCCCGCCCTGATGTGGGGCATGGCGCGAAAGCTATGGCTGCGCCTTCATGGACAGTGACTCACTCGGCCCCTGTGCTGAGTCAACCGCTTAGTCTATGGGACCCTCCCCTGATTTCCGCCAGGGGGATTGACTTTCAACTATGGCCTGTGGGAATGCACCCACTGGGCCCAGGGACTGATATCCAGACGGCGCCACTACGAAAGGTAGTTCCGGCCGCGGAAATGATTTGCAAGAAAGAGGGATATTTTGCACGCAAAGCTGCTGCAAGGAGAAGGCGGGAACTAGCCGCGGGAAAAGAATCCAGCTCTGAGGAGGAAACTGGCGCGAAAACGCAGACCGCGCCCACCAGGACTGAGAGAGGCGCGGCCTTAATTAAGGGGCATGATATTCCCCTGTGGGACCCGCCCATAATTGCAACCCCTGGGGGCGGGTTCCAGCTATGTCAGCGAAAGGAGGAGCCGAAGCAGGAAGTGGCTGGCCCAGAAGCTTCTACCGGTCAGTTGCGAGGAACCACTGACCTGGAGAGACCCACACTGAAAGTGGTCCCTACAAAAAGAATGGCCTGCCCCTCCGCTGTGGGAACTATGGTCTCCACTCAGCCCTACTCAGTACCCGGCGGGTTACTAGTAGTAAGGGTGGCTAACACCGAGACGGTGGTCGGGCTCTGCCTACAATGCGGGCTGCCCGGAGGCATGGTCAACACGGCGGCACGTTGCCCACATTGCGGGACACTGTACTTATGGCCTATGCCGACATTTATACCGATACAATCGGCTGACCCCCTGGGGGACCAGGCTAAGCGAACCGCCGAGTCCCCTGGCGCACTGTGGATAGGACGTGCAAGTCCCGGAGAAAGGGGACTGGAGCCGGTCAAGTCGGCTGGGTCGGCCGCAACCGAGACAGTCGGGTCACCTCCTGACCACGCCAAGAAGGGAGAATACTCGGACGAGAATCTCCGTGAACTTGCGAAGGTGACAACGAGGCCCAGGATAGAACCGGGGAGGACGACACCCCGTGGTACCAGCAGCTGTCAGAAAGACAGGCCGTCCCCCGCAAATCGGCGAGCCGAGAGACGGAGTCCCTCCGCCTCAGAACGTGGCGGCGACGGACGAGAGACGCCGACACCCCTGCGGACGGGTAAGAGGAGTCCCTTCACTTACCTTGCCCCAGCAGACGGTGTAGGAGCGGAGAGGCCATGCCAGGCCGCAGGCGCACGTGGAGAGACGGCATCACTTCCGGTGAGGACGACGGCGGAGCTTCCGGATGTCGTCATTGAGGAAGAGATCCCGAATGGGGGTCCAACCCGCGATGACGGTGTTTCCGGTTCCGGGGAGGACATCACTTCCGGTGGCGACAACGGAACCCCGAGGAAGAATGCAGCGACGCTTCGGCGATTGGGGGAAGGTCCCCGATCACCTACAAGGCCCAGGAGTTGGATGGGCGATCCAAGGACTGAGGAGGGTGAGATATCCTCATTGGACCAGTCTACGGACAGCCAGGAACGGGTCGTAACCCCGTGGGGTCCAATTCCTTGCCCATCCGCCCAATCCCCCGCCCTAGCTAAAACCCCTGCCCCAATCACATGGTCCCCGGGTTCCCCGCCTAGTTTGGAATCTGTGGACATATCATCAGGGGGAGAAGGGAGACGGACTGGGGAAAGACAGCGCAGTGGCGCTACGGAGGACGATTCTCGGGGAGGGGGAGAATTGAGAGTGGTTACGACAGCACCCGAGCCAGTGATAAAGGCCCTGGGGTCTTCCAGGTGGTCTCTACCACGATCGGCACGGTCATCGGGGATATTTTCTATAGACGATGATAGGGAGTCAGGGAGGTCAAATAGATTCAGAGAGAACCGTTGGTGGGCCCCACTATTCGAAGGGTACTCCGCCTGGATGGACCGCACTCGGTTCCTCATCCGGCGAGAAGATTTAGTGGACTACTGGTGGGCTGTGGGAGAATTCACACCTGAACAGAGGGACAGAGAGTTGCAGGAGCGGTGGCTGCAGATCGAGAATAGGGAAATAGAACCCATGGGTCCTAGCATCCTATCAGACCCCGTGGACCCTGATGAGCCCCTATCATGGGTGTTGCCTGGGAGGGCAGGTAAGGCTGACCTGACTAGGATAAGTAGGGCCGAGAGAACCATAATGGCTCGGTATAAATCTTCCCACGGGTTGGAGTATGTCCCTGAGCCTCTCATGGATGAGATAGAGGACAACCGGGATAGGTGGCTTAGGGAGGCCATAGAAATGCACCTAGTGGGAAGAGGGAGTTCCGTGATAGGGAAGAAGGCCGAGGAGCGCATAGAGCACTTAGTGCGGGTATGGGGCATTGGCCGAAACATCTATAAGCACCGGGTGACATATAGGCCTGAGAGGGGACTGCCTAGGCACTATCACGTCACGGTCATAGACATGGGCGGAAGAGAGGTCAAGAAACCTGACCCAAATCACTATTTTTAGGGGGTACTAATACATTTCGCGGGTTCGTGGCTGCTGGTCGGGGCGGGCTTGGCGGAATGTACTGTAGTCATTTTTTGTTATACACCATGAAGATTTGTATGAAAAGTCAACCAATTATGTGTTGTATTTCAGTGCTTCCTGGAAAAGGGTATACAAATTTAGGTCCCAGCGAGGACGATGGGATTCACCAGGGGGAGAATGTAGCGGACATGTAAAATGGCTACAGTCATCTCTCCTGCTGACAGTAAGGCCTGGTAAGTTGTAGGCATGCCAGCAGTAATTATGGAGGTTTGCCCTCACACCCTGGTGGGGTGCCCTGTGTATGGATGGGAGTAGTCACATGCTCTGACTCCATGGTTAGTGATGTCAGAGGTGTGTCAGCTTCCAGAGTATACATAAGGCACAGCACTGAGCCTAAAGTTAGTTCTGCCACAGATCTACGTTCAGCTCTGCCAAGAGGAGGAGTTCTGGCAGGAGCCGAAGTTCAAGTACTAGCCTAAGAGACTGAAAGTTATGTTATAGTAACCATAGAGGAGACTTTGTCCAGGGACCTGGCACAGGGCAGTGTTCCCTGCGGGGATAGGGAATCCCTATCTAAGGAGAGATACACCTTTTAAAGGGAGGCACTGACTGCAGAATGAGTGGCTAAGAATATACTGCGAGGGGCAGCTAGGCCACATCAACCAATAAAGATGTTCTCATTCACAAACCCTCTCGTGTACATGTGTGGAGTGAATGTACAGAGAGGAGCACCACGGAGGAGTTCCTCAACAGGATCATCCCCTTGCGGACGCAGGGACCCTGATGAGGTGGAGGCGCTGCACTGGAACTAGGTGAGACTCAGCACACTACCTCAGCTGCCTGTCTGGACGGGTCCTCCCCACACACCATCATGCGGGAGACTCAGGAGTCCTGTTGCCAACAGGTGCACCACCAGACACTACCACACTGTAATGGGGGCCGGTTAGACCACAGGGGCCAATGTGAGATTGGGTGGGTCAGGCCTGTTCAGAAATACCGTTACACTAGTATTTTGGGGGGCCTGTTTTTTGTTGTAATTCCCTTTCCAACTCTGTTTCCTATATCTATATTCCCCTGAACCTCGTCTATCTCTATCCTGCCAATGTCTGCCTCTATTATCCCCCCAATTGTAATTATCTTTTTTGTAAAAGGAATTAGATTTGGGTGCATGGTATTGACTATTACTTACGTTTTGATGACCTGTTTGACTATTGGTCGGTTTTGAATCTTTAGGATCTATCGTTGTATCTTTTTTATTTTGTTTCCATGTTCTATAACAATTATTCTGATAATCTTCTTTATCTCTCCTTGCTTTCCTTTGTTTACGTAATTTAGTATCTCTTTCATTTTTATCAACCCTTAGTTTGACTTTCCTTTCTATTTCTTTATATTTGGAATCCTGGGTAGTGGTACCTAGTTTATTTTCAATTATTTTAATTTCTTCTTCAAATTTAGCTTAACTTTTATTCCTATGTATAATTAAAAATTTCATTAATTCCATAGAAGCCTGATCTAAAATTTTGTTCCATTCATTCATAAATTCTATATTGTCCTGATCTGATGTAGGATCTTTAAAGATCCTAAGACCTCTAGGGATCCTATTGGTCGCAATATAATGCTCCAGTGATCTCACATCCCAAATAGTTTTGGTCTCCTTAATTAAAATTTGTTCCAATTTGAGGAAGATTGACTCTAAGTCTTCTTCATCGCCTGTTGTGCTTTCTAACCTTATATCATCTGAAAAGATAATATCAATATCTACCACTCTATTCTTCCTCATAAAAAAGATAGAATCTGACTTGGTTTCTGTGGCCATTTATAAAATCTGAATGTGGTGCTGCTATATGTTCTGCGGAACCAATACAATACAAAAGACAGAAATACAATAAGCGCAACCACACTGAAATGAATAAATAAAATAATTACCACATGTACTGGAGGGTATAAACCCTTACAATCTAACTTTCCCTGACTCGGTCTGCAGCCAAAAGGTCTACCGCTCCACGGGCTGGTAACGAAAGATTTCCAAAGAGAATGACCTAGGCGCAAGTGGAGACAAGAAAAAAAAACATAGGGTAGTACGTTCTAACAATTAAACCACCAGAAGGTATGATATGCACTCACAGCGTATAGGATAAAATCAAGCCTTGTATCCACTCTGGGATCTGGAACAATTTACGACGAATCTGGAACAGCTGGTCATCCACAGCAAATGCAATCTCGTGTATAATTTCACATGCAGGAAGAGAGGTAAAACACAAATATAGCGATACACGGTTTATTAAAATTATTAATAAAATAACTATAAGTAAAAAACTCACACTTTGTGAGATATCATAAAACTTTTGAGAATTCTGAGCATCTCACACTCATCAGGGGTTAGTAACACTTTGCAGGTTTTCTCAACAGTCCTTGGTGTGTAGATTAGTGACCAATAAAGAAATAAGTCCTGGTTGTAATCAGTAACACACACACTTGGTGTCTCTACTTATAACTGCTCCACACAGTCTCCTTTGGTAAGAGATATCTCTCCGTTGGTATCGACCTACATAGGTCTCTCTCACTACACCTAATGTGCTTACAGTACTCACGGTACTTAGAGGTGGATACTGTCCGTTTTTCTCCTTAATCTGGATGCTTCTTGCTTCCCACGAAGAATCCTCACTGCTCCTCCGGTTGCCCGCGTCTCCTGGGGACGTTCCGTGACACGTGACGACGCGATGACGTCACTCCCTCTCGCGAGAGTTCCTCCGGTGGGCTGTGGGAGCGGTGTCTCAGTCCTCTGCACTGCAACTCACACAGCATGCAAATAATGGGACAAATGGCCACCCGCATCTCTCAACTGTTGTCTGCTGCTACTCCTGAGTATCCTGTGTTCACTCTCTGTAAACAATACACCACGCCCTACGCGTTTCTCCTTTCGGCTTCGTCAGGGGCTGATCATACTATCTGTCCCTCATCTGGGGTTATATACCCTCCTCCATTGCATGATTAGTTAATTAAAAAATTAAAAAGTTTTGCATATTAAATTGGCTCCATGGTATTTAATATACACAGTTTATAACATAACAATTGATTACATCTTGGTACCTTTTAAACTACACACACAAACTGTATTTAATGAATAATTAATACTCTAACTTAAGCAAAAGCAAATATAAATAAATAATAACCTTATAATTCGATAAATAATTGTTATAAAAGACAAACGAAACCAATTAAATGTTAGCTGCCTATTACCTTCTATAATTGTATATCTTATAACAGAACAATATATAAATTCTAAATGTAGATTCCCCATACTATTCTTAGCTAATAGTTTTTATACCACCCTTTCAAAAGGAATGGGTTACTAATTGGTGTTATACTGTATATAAATTCTGTCCTAAAGAGAGGAGTGTACTAATAATTCTATTCCCACCCATTAAGTGGCAGAAGTTAATTCCCAAATGATTTATACAGCTACAAACTCCATAACAGGATATTATTTTAGAGGTAGATTTTATAATGTTTCTTAAATTTTGGGGTATGTGACATTTTTAACCCATTATAGACTTGGAGTTAACACTACAATTACTCTAGACCAAATATAACAATATATAGTTATATCTCATTCCTCATGATAACCCTTTATCATTTTGGTTAGGAATTTAATCTCATATTCCTACCAATAGAAATTATTACATATATATGTATTATTTATGTAAGTGAAATTCATTGGAAGCACATATATGTTATATATATATATATATATATGTTGTGGTTATTTTGGGGGTTCAATATGAGCTTGTAGGTGTCCTGTATGCTCTGGGTTATGGCCACCTTGCGCATGCGCGATCTCATCTAAGATGGCGATGCCCTGCTAAGGGAGCCGTCGGGAGCCTCCAGTGATCCTATTGCCTCCTTGACCACCTGCACCGCTCAGCAACCTCCCCCGTAGCAGAGGTAAGCGGGACCCCAGGGAGGAATATGTTATACTCTCCCCCTGGTGAAAATCCCAACGTTCCCACTTGAGCACAGTGTAAACCATACAATTTATAAAAAAATGCCGTCTCATGGATACAACTTATCACATTAATCTGCTTTAATCAAGTTATACATCTCGGAAAACATGACTGTGACCGACTTAGGGCCTCATGCTGTAAGCAGCGATAAGCCCCATATCTCTAGTTTATCGTCAAAAAAGCCTACAGTGATTCAGTAAGCCCCGATAAATAGCCAATAAAAGCAAAAATCGTCTTATTTTTCTTGCCGGAAAAAAATTGCCTAGACCAGCGATGATAAGCCACTTTTCGGCACCAATCGCCAGTTTTTCAAACACGCTCAATTCTATAAGCCTGATCAGCTGATCGCAGATGATCGCCACTTTAGAATTGAGATTTCTTCTCGAAATTGTCCCGCCACAAAAAGCTGGCAAGGAGGTGGGGAGAAGCTGATAATGAGCGGCGAGACGGCACTTAGAAAATAAAATGCATCGGATTGATGCCGGGAGACTCTGGGGCTGATATCCATTAATATCAACACCTGAGACCCCCAGCATGAATCCGATGCATTTACAGGAACCTTCATTACATTAGCGGCTAGCCGCTAAGGCAATGAAGGGGTTAACCACCAATGCCGTGCTTATTGTGGGTAGCGGTGGTGGGTGAAGGTGTTATTTGGCCCTTGGTGGATGTTTAGGCCTTGCAGGGGGGGGAGGGGGTTGCGGGTGGACTTAACCCCTTCTTTACCTTAGCAGTTAATACCATTAAGGTAATGAAGGGGTTAACCCTTCAAACTACCCACCCGGTAGGCTTAAACACCCATCCTTGGGGCTACAACCCCCTTCACCAACCAAAGCTACCCACAATAAAAAAAAAATACAGCCCTACAACCCACGTCCTAAGCCCCCAATAAACCATTACAATATCTAATAAACACTAATATACAACCCACCATCCTGTGCCGCCACATAATGTAAAACCAATATTATTATTTTTACACACACGATTAATACCCCAGGCTGGCGGGGGTCCCCGGGTGGTCCTGATGGGTTTTCGCAGGCCACACTGTGCACCTGTGGGGGCCCCCGGTTACTCCCGGCAGGTGTCCGTGGGTCCTCAGGTGTCCCCATGGGTGTCCGGTGGTCCTCGTGTGGTCCCCGTGGGTCCCCGCTGTCCTGCGGTACCAATCCTGTATTTAAAAAATAAACATAGCCTAAATTTAAATCTACAGCTCCCCCCCCCAATCACATACAGTACAGTAATGGGCAAAATAACTATTATCCAGATATGGATAACAGATTATTTGCCCATTATTAAACACAACATTAGCCAGGCAGCATAAATAAAGTAAACAAAAAACGTTCAACTTATCCCTGCCAATGTGAAGGGCGTCCATGTTCGTCAGCTTACTTCAGAGCCATGTCCTCGGATGTCAGCAAGAATACATAATAAATTCAAAGTAATGTCCCCTAGCCCCTTAATCACCATAGTGGTTACTAACCACTATATTAATTAAGGGATTAACCCACCCTGCCCTGCTACCCACCCGAGATGCCTTACCACCCACCCCGGACCCACTATACCCACCCTTCACCAATTCATTGGTACAGTGGGTACATCATGCTCATACAATATGGGCATAATTTCCCACTATAGCAAGAAATGGTGAAGGAATAAAAATACAGGACCAAATAAAACACATAACATTGCCAAATAAAACACATTACATAGCCAACTAAATACATAACAAATGGCAATAAAACAATTAAATGGCACAGTGGCTACATCATATCCATATAACATGACCATGATTTAACACTATTCCAGTCAATGGTCAACTTTAAAAACCAATCACAAACAATCTCCTATGCATTCCAAACAATAAAATAAAAACAAATTAAGAAGTAAACACAACAAAATGAACACCAATCAATTAATCAAATACAAAATGAAGACCAGAATAAACAATTAAAACACAAAAACAAAACCATGAGTAAATAAAATAAATATCCAAATGAACTGCATCATTCTAAAACAAAAGTCAAAAAATAATCCAAAATTAAAGGCAAACACCAATCAAAAGCCAAAAATAAACCATTTAAAACACCAAAAATGCCAGCATACTAAATACAAACGCAAAATAAAGAGCATAATAAACAAAAAAAACAAATGACCAATATAGATGTAAAATACATAAAAGCAAGCATTTGTCAAAACAACCATTGCTTGTCCCTGTATTTATGTATGCATATCCATAAAGAGACATACTTAAATAAAGTGTCAATGAATGGGCATAAAAAAAATTGAATCACAATAAAAAATAAAATTCAAAAAAACTGTAAAATAAAAATAACATACATTCAATATTTTTCCTTACCCTTAAATGTCTTCGTCCTCTGATTCCCGTCGTCACCGTATGCTCTCAAACCAATCCATGATCCGGAACAGCAACGGTCCACAGTTAAAAAAATCCGAAGTCCTTTTCATCTTTATTTATTTTCTTCTGTAAATTATAATCCATTTTGTCATTTTAGGGGTCTTCTGGGGTCTTCATCTGTATCTTCTTCATCTGTATCTTCTTCTTCATCTGTATCTTCTTCACCTGTATCTTTTGGAGGAATGCCCTTCTCCTATTGGTGAAGGACGTCCTCCCTCCTCAGCTTCTTGCCGTCAAATGAGACTGCAAAGGCTTTTATAGGCTTATGACGTCACATTTGAGGCAAATGATAAACACGCCATCTGATTGGCCAGTGAAAACCATGTGCCTTTTTTTTGTGAAGTCAAATCAAGGAAATGAAGCCAGCCAAACAGAATGACTGTGCTTTCTTTTCCCTTTAACATGACTTTAACATGACATCATCAAAAGCAACATGGCTGGCATCACATGGTACTTCAGTCAATCGGATGGTGGGAACTATATCCCCAATCTGATTGATTGTTGTAGGATGTGTATTGGTGTTTATTAGATATTGTAATGGTTTATTGGGGGCCTAGGAGGTGGGTAAAAGGGCTGTTGTGTGAATTTGTGTTCATTGTGGGTAGTGGGGGTGGGTGAAGGGAGTATTAGCCCCAAGGATGGCTGTTTAGGCCTACAGGGGGGGTAGCTGGAGGGTATTAGCCGCTAAGGTAATGAAAGGGTTAAATCCACCCGCAACCTTCCCGCAAGGCCTAAACACCCATCAAGGGCCAAATACCACATTCACCCACCCTCGCTACCCACAATAAGCCTGGCACTGGTGTTTAACCCCTTCATTGCCTTAGCTGATATCCGCTAAAATTTTTATTAAAATGTAACTTGGGAAGCAGGGGGTCCCTGAGCTGAACCATTTTGATTTCAGCCTCAGGGACCTCCTGATTCCCGATTTACAGGCACTGTTATGGGGCATCAGGTGCTGGTACCGCCGCCATTTTTAAAGCGTCCGCGTGAAATTACCAGGGGATTTAAATACCAGGGCCTGTAAATCTGGAAGCAGGGGGTCCCCGAGGCTGAAATCAAAGCGGTTCAGCTCAGGAGACCCCCTGCTCCCACACACTATTAATAAAAATTACAATAAAGCAGCTTCATTACAATAGCAGATAGCCGCTATTGTAACACATTTTAAAATTGTTTACATATAATACTAGTGTATTGTAGCAGGGTGTCTGCAGCAGATAGAACTCAGGGTCTTTTCGGAGGGCAGATCCTATCGCCGGCGGGTACTCGCCATTTCTGCAAATGTTGTTATCACTGGTATTTGGGCCTTTCTGCATACTGTGATAGCAACACTGCCAAAAATGGCGATTTAAAAATCCTGTCGATTTTTTTCTATCGTACTTTACTGCATGAGGACCTTAATCTTTCGGCTCACCATTCAGAGGTGTAGCCGATATTTCTGGCTCATCGTCTCCCACTTGTGGGATAGGGAGAAGGTGATTACGGTGCCAGACCCTTACCCGGCCATCTGCATCTTTTATACGGTAGACCTTGAGGCCTGGCATTTGTGACTCCACCTCGAACACTCCGTCTCGCCAATGGTCGGCCAATTTATGTTTCCTGGGGATGCCGAGATTACAGAGGAGCACAGAGTCTCCTGGATCTCCCGATGTCTGACCTTATAGTCATATTGTCTTTTATTGTTAGCGTTTAGCTGGGAAGAGGACTTTTCGGCAAACTGATAAGCCTGTTGCAGGTTTTCTTGGAGCCGCTGTATGTACTGAAAGTGCGTCGTGTTGTGTACCCCGTGTTTTGACACCCTCAGATACACATCCACAGGCTGCCAGGTTTCTCGCCCAAACATGAGGAAGAATGGGGAGAACCCCGGGGACTTGTGGCGGGTACAATTATATGCATGTACCATTGTTTCCGGATGGTACGGGGTCGTTCGGGACTTAGTAATGTTGAGAAGCTTGAGTAATTCCTTGATGAGCTTACTCCTAAAGTCCCGGCCTTGGTCTGAATGTACGCGGTTGGGTACGCCATAGTGCATGAAGTATCGCTCCCACAGGATTTTCACCACCATGATGGCCTTCTGATCTTTAGTGGGGAAGGCTTGATCGTAGGGTGTATAATGGTCCGTGACGACCAACACATTGCCGATGCCTCGGCATCTGGTTCAATGCAGAGGAAATCCATGCACACCAGGTCCATGGGATCTGAGCTCTTCAAGTGAGCCATTGGTGCAGCTCTGGTGTTCTGGATGCACCGTGAGCATCAGCGGCAGTTCCGCTCTATTGACTCTCGCATTCGTGGCTAGAAAAAATGGTCTCTTATCAGCCCAAAGGTCTTCTCCACACCGAGATGGCCCTGTTCATCGTGCAAGGCTTTCAGGACCAGATGTTGTAGGTTCCTGGGCAGAACCAGTTGTCTTGTATCTAGGTGGTTATGTTATTGTACCAGCCAAAAGAGTTGATTGTTATCCATCTCAAATGTATCTATTTCTCGCACGAGTATCACGGCCATGTCGCTGGGGGCACGTTTCAGTATTGCAGGCTTGTTTTGCTGGATGGCCTTGCAGTTGATGCCAGCCACTTGATCCTACATTTGGTATTGAACCTTATCTTTCCATGCAATAATCTTGTCTTGGGTGATGTTCATCCCCTCTGGTTCACAGTAAGCGGCCGGGATGGCCTTGGTTTGGCATCCCAAGGAGTCCACGACTCTCAATTACGAGAAGGCCACTCGATCCGCTATAATGGCTGCCGTTTGAGCATATCTCACATCCCTGGTACAGTGATCTCCTCCCAGAGGTCATCGTCCGGGGTAGTTCTCAGTCCCAGTTTTCGGGATAGAGCATCAGCTCAGATGTTCAGGGGCCCAGGTTTATACAGTTAGGTCTGGAAACAATTGGACAATGATACAAGTTTTGTTATTTCGGCTGTGTACCAAAATAAATTCAAGTTACAGTTACATAATTAATATGGGCTTTAAGTGCAGTCTATCAGCTTGAATTTGAGGGTATTCACATGCAAATTGGAGGAAGGGTTTAGGAATTATATCTCTTTAATATGTAGCAGCCTCTTTTTCAGGGACCAAAAGTAATTGGGCAATTGACTCAAAAGATGTTTCATGGACAGGTGTGAAAGGGGAAAATAGGGTGCTCAACCCCAGCAAACTTCATCCACATATCTTAGAAAGACTCCATAGAAGAATGAGTTGGAGTGGGTACAATAAAATGACCTGTGAGTAACTCAAGGATATAAGCAATAAGGTATCCACTTCCAAATAAGAGAACTCAGCTATAAACAGTCATAAGAACAAATTCTTACCCACTCTCACACTCTCTGCGGATCCGTAGTGGCGTGCCAGCCATGATAGGGAAGTCCAAAGGTAGTAGAAAAAGAGCAAATAGCGCACAGCCAGGGAGTCAGGTGGTAAAAGATAAAATCAATTTATTTCAGTCCATGACCAGTAAAAAACATCACCCCAAGGGGGGAAACACACAACCTCCTACGCGTTTCGGACCGGTAGGTCCTTTATCAAGGAGTAGGGAACACAGGGAAAGAGGGTGTCTTATATACCCCTAACTATCTTAATGATCAGGAACACTTGTGAATTCAAACTGCCCCCTCGGTGCGCATGTGCGCGACGTCACGCGAGGCGCCACCGCAACAGGCACAGGTGCCAGTGGGTAGACATGCCCCCCCTCGCTCGTGCGTGCATGGAACCCCGGAGACAGTGAATAACTAAAGCTATGACCAGTAACCATGCAAATGGTTCCGCCCCACGTGACATACCTCCAGGCCACCGATTGGCCCGAGCGCGCCGCCACTCTGCCAATAGGAGAGAGGCTGAAATGGCAACACGCCCACCCCTCGGTCCCCAAGGGAAAGTCACGCTGGAGCCAGTGACCAGCCGCATTTAAAAACAAAATAGAGGATAATACATTAGCCTAACTTTATTACAACTGAATCGGATACCTGAAAATTGGGTAAAGAACCCCAATATTTGGTAATTGGTGTAATGGAGCAATTGGGGTTCAACGCGTAGGAGGTTGTGTGTTTCCCCCCTTGGGGTGATGTTTTTTACTGGTCATGGACTGAAATAAATGGATTTTATCTTTTACCACCTGACTCCCTGGCTGTGCGCTATTTGCTCTTTTTCTACTACTCATGGACAGGTGTGGGCTATTCCTTCATTATTTCATCATCAATTAAACAGGTAAAAGGTCTGGAGTTGATTCCAGATGTGGCATTCACATTTGAAAGCTGTTGCTGTGAACCCACAACATGGGGTCAAAGGAGCTCTCAATGCAAGTGAAACAGGGTAATCCTTAGGCTACAAAAAAACAGAAAATCCATCAGAGAGATAGCAGGAACATTCGGAGTGGCCAAATCAACAGTTTGGTACATTCTGAGAAAAAAAGAACGCACTGGTGAGCTCTGCAACACAAAAAGCCCTGGATGTCCACGAAGACAACTGTGGTGGATGATCATTAGATCCTTTCCATGGTAAAGAAAAACCCCTTCACAACATCCAGTCAAGTGAAGAACACTCTCCAAGAGGTAGGCATATCATTATCCAAGTGTACCATAAAGAGTAGACTTCACGAGAGCAAATATAGAGGGTTCACCCCCAAGGTGCAAACCATTCATAAGACTCAAGAATAGAAAGGCCAGATTAGACTTTGCCAAACAATATCTTAAAAAGCCAGTCCAGTTCTGGAACAGCATTCTTTGGACAGATGAAACTAAGATCAACCTGTAACAGAATGATGGGAAGAAAAAAGTATGGAAAAGGCTTGGAACGGCTCATGATCTGAAGCATACCACATAATCTGTAAAATACCGTGGAGGCAGTGTGATGGCATGGGCATTCATGGCTTACAATGGCACTGGGTCACTAGTGTTTATTGATGATGTGACAGAAGACAGAAGCAGCCGGATGAATTCTGAAGTGTGCAGGGATATATTGTCCGCTCAGATTTAACCAAATTCAGCGAAGTTGATTGGACGGCGCTTCACTTTACAGAAGGGCAATGACCCAAAACATACTGCGAAAGCAGCCCAGGAGTTTTTAAGGCAAAGAAGGGGAATATTCTGCAATGGCCGAGTCAATCACCTGATTTCAACCCGATCGAGCATGCATTTCACTTGCTGAAGACAAAACTTAAGGCAGAAAGACCCACGAACAAACAACAACTGAAGACAGCTGCAGTAAAGGCCTGGCAAAGCATTACAAAGGAATAAACCCAGCGTTTGGTGATGTCCATGCATTCCAGACTTCAAGCAGTCATTGCATGCAAAGGATTCTCGACAAAGTATTAAAAATAAACATTTTATTTATGATTGTGTTAATTTGTCCAATTATATTTGAGCCTCTGAAATAAGGGGTCTGTGTATGAAAATGGTTGCAATTCCTAAACGTTTCTTACAATATTTTTGTTGAACCCTGTGGACGGACGTGCACAGAGGTACACAATTAGGAGGCTTTATAATGTGAAATTATAATAGGCTTTATTGTGCCTGTTCCTTTTCATCAGGAAAATTATCCAAACACAGGGGGGGGAACAAAGCTTCCATTCACTTGGGAGTAATTCTAGTGAAAACACTATGCAACCAATTCACATCTCCCTAGTCAATCATTTCTCCCCAACCCCAAACATAGCAAGAAAATAAGCAGATATAAGCAGTCTCTTAATAATGAAAGTCTTATCTGTTTATCAGCTGTAGAGTAAGCTTCTCTGCTCTCCTGGAACAGCACAGAGCGTGCACAGAAAATCAGCATCCAGGTTTAGAAGTCTTATTTGGGCCTTGTGTCTTGAAAGCAGCTCTGCTAACTTTTGGCAGAGCTCAAAACAAGTGTGTCTCCAAGTTCAGCTCAGGTGTCAGCTAAAGAGTTCTTACTTCCTGTTTGAACAGACAGGCTTTTGTAAGCCATCTCAATCAGGCAGGTGGTGTTTAGTAATTAACTACCAGAAGTTAACCACCACACTGCTAGATTAAAGGCACATTACTGAACAGGGATAAGTCCCCTGTTACATACCACCCCTGTGTGTGGGAAGCTCGGGCTTACCACGGCCAAAGCCCATCCTTCCACTCTCATTCGAGACCTTTCTGTGACTTGAATGAGAGTGGATGGAGGAAGAGAACCTTCTGTCCCGCTGGGATTGGAGCCCTTTCTCCAGTTTATTTTTGTCTCCTCCTGAAGGTGCTTGAGATCAGCACTCCTCAGACGCTCGAGGAGGACTTTTTCCACGTAAAGTCTTCTTATTGCTTGCGCGGTCTTGAGATTTCTGTTGCGTCGGGCACTCCTCTTTTTGTAGATAAAGTGTATGGCAACAGTTGTAGAGCAGTTAGGACTAGCCCTTGGAGTTTTCTGCTCTTGATGCGGTCTTTCTGCAGCTTCTCCACACCACGGAGTCACCAGTTCAGCTTCTTCAGCTAAGGATTCTGCACTCCTACCTCTGTTTGTTGCCTGTTGGGCAGCTGTAGGTTTGACTAGTGCTTTCTTTGGTGGCTACAACTTCGTATTTTTGTTTTGCAGTTGCGTGGAGTCCCCAACTCTCACTGTACCCTTGTCCTCACGGGCATTAGTTACTGTGGGATACTGGTGCTTGGGCAGTGCCAATACCTTTTTCCATATTGGAGGAATCTGTATCAGATTCTCCTTCATATTCTGGAGCTCTGTAATTTTTGTCGTCAAGGTTGCCGCTGCGTCTGTTTTCTCCTTGGTGTACTGACTCAAGGGAATGGAACAGTCTCTCTGTCTCTCCAGCTCTTCCTCCAGTTTCTGAGCCTTCTCATGCTCCCTCTCATACAGAGTCACCTGGTATCGAAGCTCCGCCTCCAATGATGCTCTGAAGACATGCAGCGTGGCCTTTAGCTCCTCATACTGCTCTGTGGGTATTCAGACATTCCTGCAGCGCTTGTACCTCTTTAGCAACCTGCAGCTTTTCTTCCTGCAGCGTTTGCTGCTTCTCCTCAGCATACTAGAGGTGTGTACGCAGACCTTGCAGTTTGTTCTGCAGTCGGTGCTCTGCTTCAAACATTTCCTCTTTCAAAAGTTTATTTATTTCTTTAAGAGCCTGCAGCTCTTCATTCTTTCCCTTGACGTATTCTGTCAACTCAGAATTTTCTTTTTTTAATCTTAAATTTTCTCTTTTTTCAGTCTCTGTACTATTCAGGGCTTCCTTGCTGTCCACCTTCCATTTTTGCACATCTGCTTGGAGGCGGGCTGTTTCCTGGCGTGAGACTTCCATCTCCAAGTTTAAGTTCTGAAGCTCCTTCTGAGAGACTTTGAGATCTAAGTTAAGATGTAGGATAGTTTTCCTTGAAATGTCCAGCTCCTCAGTGAGACTGTGTAGTTCCTTTCTGGAAACTTCCAGGTCTGTGCGGCAGCTGTTGGTCTCATGATATGAGGCATCAAGTGCTCTGCGGAGTGTCTGAACCTCTTTCTGAGATACGTCCACATCTATCCGGACACTGTTGATCTCCTGTTGTGAGGCATTCAACTCTATGCGCAGAGTGTGAACCTCTTGCTGGAAGACTGTCATCTGCTTCAGTGCCTCCTCATACTTCCGCTTTAGCGTAGCCACCATTTTGTCAGACTGGCTCTGCTTTACATCCATGGCGGAAATAGTAGCCTTTGCAGTATCTAGCTCAGTCTTGAGATCCTCCAATTCGGTCTTGGCCGCCGAGTAAATTGCGAGCACAGTCTTCTGTAGCTCAGCATTATTATTTTTTTCCCTTTCCAATTCTTCACAGAGCAGATCACAGTCATGCCTGGCAATTTTCAGGGCGTCTTCAGGGCTGGTCAAGGGATCGTCACTCACTGGTTCCGGCTCCACTTCCCTGGGATGGTTGGTTGAGGGTTCCTCACTGTTGGCACCGGACAGACACTCCTTTGGGGTACACGACTTCTGCCTTGGGCCCTCTGGATATTCGGTTAACCGGGGGACGAATTCTCCATTTTCTCTAGGCTGCAGGGCAACTCGGTCCCCCTTTTTCTCCACAGGATCTGCGGACGTGTCTGTTAGTTCCACGGTAAGTGAAGAACCACTTTTCTTTTTCTTCCTTTTTGATTTGGATGACACCGTCCCTTCAGGGATAATGGGGTCTTCATCTTCATTTGAAGTTTTAGCAGTTTCATTATATTCTCCAGGCTTTTCTTGCAGCTGCTTTAGCTGACAGAAATATTCGGTGATCCACTGCTCCCGCTCTGTCTCCTGCTGATCATTTTCGTCATCAAAGGGAGCGGTCTTTTCTGTTCGTGCCGAGTTCAGGCACCCCCACCATTCTTGGGGTGTTTTGTGGGTGTGACTCGGTTTGGGTTCCCCGTAAGATATGTCTTCCTCTTTATTGGACTGGAAGGGCCACTCTTCCGTGGGGTAGGGTTCATTACAGGAACGCCGCATCTTGTCCTCCATTTTTAGGCTATCAGGTGTCATTTTCTTCCTGACCTCAGGAGGCGCTATTGCAGCTGTTGCCACTGTATTTGCTAGTACCCCCAATTGTGGTAGTTCTACAGGTGGGCATATCCTGCGTGTATAGGTCGCAGCTCTCACAGGCATCTCCGTAGACTTTTCTTTCTTGGGTATTTTTTTTTTTTTTCAATATCAGCAGTACTGTGCATGCATTTTCTTTTATCAGGTATACAAAATGTGCAGTTGCTAGGTAAAAAAAAGTCTATTTGCTATATACCATTTATTTTCTAGGTGCAATCCCTCCGCTTCAGCAACAGAATTTGGTTTTCTGCCTGAGTTCAGTCATTTTCAGTCTCACCTTTGGGTATCTGTTTTCTCCCCAGATATACAGTACAGTATATAGTCAGATTTTTACTTGCAGAAAAACCTTCTTTGCAGTGGACTATTTCTTTAATTCCCGGCAGGGTGACTCAACACTCAGCAATTGGCTTTGAAATACCTTTCCTTTAAAGAGCAATTTTACACTCAGCAGTTGTTTGCTAAAAATACCCATGCTTCAGCACAGTCTTTGTATCAATTTTCACACTTTTCTGCATATACTCCATTCACAGCTGGTAGCCCTATGCGGTGTGGCAACCTTTATTTGCAAAATCAGTACCACTCGTGGGTCACCATCTGTTTTCACTGCTTCAGCGAAACTTTTGAAAACAAGAAAAACCTATCTCTTTTTAAGGGCTGACTCACTTCTTGAACCCTGACTATGGCTAGAAGGCAAAATCCCTATTTCTTTTTTTTTTTTTAACTTGTATTTTTTATTTTTGTGAAAATACAGCATATATACATTTTATTTCCAGTACTGTGACATGCATTATTCATATCTCTTATGTATAACAGCTGAGTGCAAACATTGTCATCAAAACCTAGTTATGAGTATTGACATAATCTTAAATAATAAATAATCAAAAAGTAAAATTAGGTGGGGGGGAGGGGAAGAGGGTGGGGGGGGAGGGAGGACGGTATGCCGCGACTCTGCTCATCGCCTCCGAGACCGATGTTTAGTTGAATTTGTTGCTGCTGGGTAGGCTACTCCATCACCGGAGAACGCATCTATCTACTATTAAAGCAAAACGGTGGAACTCTCCACCCCAGGGATATCTGTCTGGGCCAGCCAAGGCGTCCAGACTTTTAGGAAATTTTCGCCAGTGTCATTGACTAAACTTGTCAATTTTTCCATCTGGCATATGAACCAAATTTTGTTCCGAATTTTGGGGATAACAGGAATTTCACTTTGTTTCCATAATGCTGCGATCTCGCACCGCACGGCTGTAGCAAAATGAGCTATTAGTTTAAGAGTTGCCTTTGAGAAGCCCTGTCGTGCTCTTCCCAAAAGGAAGAGCCCGGGGTCAAATGGGATGTCGAGGCCTAAAAGCCTCTGAAGCCAATTGATGATTTTTTTCCATAGTGGACGCAGCCGGGGGCAAGACCACAGCATATGTAACAGATCAGCGGGTTCTCCACACTGTCTAGGACAGAGCGGAGAACTACCGTGTACAAATTTGGATAGTCTAAGCGGGGTGAGGTACCACCTCATTAGGACCTTATATGCGTTCTCCTTTAATGTTGTGCAAATCGAGCTCTTAGCAGCTGTTGTTGCTATTTGGGTCCACTCGTCTAAATCTAGGGTCTCCCCTAAGTCTGTTTCCCATTTTAGCATGTAGCCTAGTTTGTGGGTGACTTTAATTCCAGAACCGATCACTTCTCTATACATCTGCGATGTGAGTCCCTTCGTATTAGTCTCATTCAGACAGAGCTTTTCGAAGGTTGTCAATGGTGGATATGGGGTTGAGTTGTTGTAAAAGGCTCTGATCTGGAGGTATCTATAGAATTCTGATTGTGGGATATTTTTCTCTTCTCTAATTTGTGCAAATTATATGAGTTTGTTGTCCACCACCAGATCTTGTAATCTCATAATATTATGCTGTTTCCAAATTTGAAAGTTAGCGCTAGGCATACCCGGAGCAAAGTGTGGGTTACCCCATAGGGTTGTCATCAGGGGTTTTTTGGACGTAAGTCCGCATCGAAATTTGGTAACATCCCAGCTTGCTAATGAGTTGGTCATTGAGGATAGCGGCTGAAGTATAGCGGATTTTCTTGCTATTTTTGGAGTCCATAATAGGTTGCTTAGTTCCAATGGGGAACAGGCTTTGCTTTCCAATGCGACCCATCGCTTCAAATCAGGGTTTGTTTGCCATTGGGAGAGTTGACATAATTGGGCCGCTCGATAGTATGAAATTAAGCAAGGTACTGCTAAGCCCCCTTCTGTTGGGTGTTTCATTAGGATCTGACTATTTATTCTAGGTTTTTTGCCTCCCCAAATAAATGTAAAAATGGCGGATTGTAGATCTCTAATTTCCTTCAAATTTATCGGTACTGGGAGGGTTTGGAATAAGTATAAGATGCGTGGGAGAACATTCATTTTTATGCTATATATTTTTCCTATCCAAGAGATATTGAATTTCGCCCACCTTCTTATATCCTCCTTCAGTGCTTTAATTAATTTGGGATAGTTTGCTTTATAAATTGATTTATATTCACTTGTAATAAATACCCCGAAGTATTTAATTGCCTTAGGTTGCCAGCGAAAGTTGAAGTTTAAAGAGATCAGTTTTTCTTCTGGTTTTGGAATGGTAACGTTCAGGGCTTCTGACTTTGACTGGTTTATTTTAAATCCTGAAATTTTGTTGAACTTATCTAATAGGCTGAAGAGGTTAGGGAGGGAGGTGAGCGGTCTAGACAAGACCATTAGCACATCGTCAGCATAGAGGGCTATTTTGTGGGATTGATTATCTAATTTGAGACCGGAAATATCCGGATTCTCTCTCACATGTGCCGCTAACGGTTCCATGCACATGGCAAAGAGTAAGGGCGAGAGGGGGCAACCCTGTCTCGTGCCACTCTTGATCTTAAATATGTCCGAGGGGTAGCCTTGGTGCATCACTTTGGCTGTCGGACCAGTGTACAGCGCCATAATAGCTGATATTAATTTATTCTCGAAACCAAATGCTCCAAGTGTAGCTTTTAAGTATGCCCAGTCGATCCTATCAAAGGCCTTTTCTGCATCTAGACTTAACACCATAATTTTTACTTTTTGCGATTTGGCTACTTCTAGCAGATCAACGATTCGTCGGATATTATCTCCCGCTTGTCTATCTTTAATGAATCCGACTTGATCTGGGTGTATTAGTCTAGGTAGGATCTGACTTAATCTATTGGCAATCAATTTAGCATAGATTTTAATGTCCGTGTTGATAAGCGAGATAGGTCTATAACTTTTACAATCTAATGGGTCTTTGCCAGATTTATGAATTACGGAGATTGACGCTTGGAGCATGTTTTCCGGCAAGGGTTGTCCTGCCAAAACCGCGTTGAACATTTTGAGCAGGTATGGGGCCAAAATTTTGCTGAATTTTTTATAATAGAGGCCCGAGAAGCCATCTGGACCCGGGGCCTTCGAGGTCTTAAGGTTGTCTATAACTAGATCTAGCTCTTCTATGGTAAAGTCGAGACTCAGACGCCCTCCCTCCTCAACCGTCAGCTTTGGTAGTTTTGAACTCGAGAGGAATGACTCACGAGATCGTTCGGTATTTTGGTTATGTACTATTTTATCCCCATTATATAGTTTCTCATAGAATGACTTGAATTCTTCAACAATTACAGATGGATTGCCAGAGATAGAGCCCGAGGATCTTTTAATGGCTTGTATACTATAATTAGGGGGTCTGTCTCTCAGTTTGTTGGCGAGCATAGTATCTGGCTTATTTGCTTTATCGAAAAATTTCCTCTTTGACCAATTCAGGGACATATCAGCCTGGGATGTTAATAGAAGATTTATTTCTATTTTGGCATCTCTTATTGGTTTGAGTAGGTTGGGGTTATTGGATTGTTTATGTTTGTCTTCTAGGGTTTTCAATTTAGGTTGTAGTAAATTTAACTTGTATTCACGTTCTCTCTTTTTTCTAGACGCTATACTAATAAGCGTGCCCCTGAGCGTGGCTTTATGAGCCTCCCATAGGGATAGGTAGGAGTCTACTGAACCATCGTTCAGTTGGAAAAATTGCTCTATTTCTTTGGCCACTAATTGAGCGGTGAAAGGGTTCTTTAATAGGGCTTCATTTAGTTTCCAGTTTGCTCTAGGTCTGTCCAGAATTAGCTGGGTGCACCGTAGCTCTATAGGCGCATGATCTGACCATGAAATATCATGGATCCCTGTATGGGAGATCTGCGGGACCAGTCTGCTAGAGATAAAGAAGTAATCGATTCTGCTATAAGTTGAATGCGGGTGGGAGAAGAAGGTATAATCCCTGTCGTGGGGGTGTTGTTCCCGCCATATGTCTAGCAGTTGGTTTTTTGCTAGACCCCTACGTAGGGCCTTTGGGATAGCCTTTGGGTAATGCTGAGTTTGATGTGACCTATCGAGCTTGGGATTTAGAGCTAGGTTAAAGTCTCCTGCTACAATTATGGGACCCTTGGCAGTTGTATGTAGTTTGTTGAAAAAGGTCGTGAAGAATTGTGGCTCTTGGAAATTGGGGGCATACAGTGTTGCCAATGTTAGTGGTTGATTATTTAGGATGCCTATTAGGATTAGGTATCTGCCTTCCTTATCTTTGAGGGTTTTCTCTAGATGGAAAGGGCATTTATTGTGAAAGATGATGGCTACTCCTCGTTTTTTTGTAGTAGACGAGGAGGTATAGAATTGTCGGAAGTGTTTGTCCAGGTATTTTGGAGTGTTCTTAGAGCTAAAGTGTGTTTCCTGGATTAGGATAATGTCCGCCTGCTTTCTTTGATAGTCAGTACAAGCTACCTTTCTCTTGCTTGGGCTATTGAGGCCTTTTACATTGTGAGATAATATAGTCAGCCCCATGGTAAGATGTATTGGAGGGCTAGTGTAAGTGGGATCTGTGTGTTATACAGAGTGGTGGGGTGTGGTACCTGTACATCCAGTGTCTTTGGAGCGAGTGTGTTGCAGAGGCGGTCATTGATTTCGGACAGATGTCGCGGCATTCCGGTGGGGAGGGGAGGGGGAGGAAAGGAGACAAAAAACATTAGTAACATAAACAACAGTGGAGAACCAATAAGGGTCAAAGACTCTTGTGGATCTCTTGCCTTTGGGAGGGCAAATTGCCAGCAATTATCTGCACAGCCTGTGCAGTTGCCCCTGGTGTTTGGGGCATGCTCCTCCCAGAGGACTTTGTGGCTTGTCCTATAATAAGCTAGGACATGCCATGTCGGCTTCATGACGATAGCCAGGGAAGGGAGAAGACTCCCCCTCGACTTTTGTGGATGAAAATACAACTAGCGTGAACTTTGCATAACAACAATTTTTTTTTTTTTTTTTCCCCATTATTTTTATTTTATTTTTTATATGGGGATAAGGAGACCAGCCAGGCGGACGCTACGGTGCAACTGCATTAAGGGGACAGCTACCTGTCAGGAGAGTAGTTCCTCATAGGGAGGGATTTATACTAGGGAGGTCTCAGCTGTGGGATCAGTGCTCTTACGATGCTAAGAAGGGCATTGATAATGTGGAGATCACTAGTTAGCACCTCTAGCTCACAGTCCCTCCCTTGCTTGTCTTCCCCAGGTATCGCACAATATATATATAATACAGGCGGCCGGGGGGGGGGGGAGGGGGCGACCCATGACTCTCTTTCTATATAGTGGCGGTCATACCCCGTGTCCCGTCGCCCCCACCCCACCCAACCCCCTCCGATAAACACTGACCCACCCCCCCCATCACATTGGGTGTTCTGTGCCACTATGCCCATGGGTGTGCACACTCCCCCCCGGACTAACGGGAAGTCCTTTGTGATGACGCCTCGATGACGCCGCAGGATCAGCTGTCCACACCGAGGGGTGAGTTGAGCATGGATATGGGGGGAGAGGCGGCCGCCCGATGCGTCAACCGCATATATCGGGACTCTTTAGTGTGCCCCCTGTAGGGAGTGGGGGGCGACCCCGTCCTCTGTGTCTCCCTCCTCTGCAGTGCTGCATGGACCCTTCAAGATGGCTGCTGGCCGCCTCCGAGTGCAGAGCGCTTCCGCGGGGGTAGCAAGATGGCCGCCGTCTCAAACCAAACTTTTGAAGGTCCCAACTTTATGGACAACATGGATGGACAAACGAGCAGTCCAGTGGTCGTGCCGCTTTAAGGCTCAACTGGTTGTTGCCGGACCTCAGTTAAGGGCCATATCCCGTGACTTGCTGCATTGGCGAGTCACTCGGTTCCAGCCCGGCTCCGGGGAGGCAGTTTCTGCGACTTGCAGGTGCGTAGTTTGTTCCTTGAGGCCCAGCTTCACTAGAAAGCGGTCTTGGTCTTCAGGGGAGCGTAGTATGTGTGCGGCTCCATTCTTTAGGACCTGGAGACCGAAGGGGAATACCCACCGGTACCTGATCCCCTTGTCTCGGAGGAGTCTGGTGACCGGGCCAATGGCTTTGCGCTTAAGCAGTTTAGTCGGTGAGAGGTCCTGGAAAATCAGGAGTTTGATCCCCTCAAACTCCACGGATCCCTTTGCGCGTGCGATTTGGCAGACTGCTTCTTTAATTCTAAAAAAGTGTAGCCTTGCGATGATGTCTCTCGGGGGATCGTTTGGCTGGGGCTTGGACCTGAGGGCCCTGTGACATCTGTCAAGATGGAGATCCGCTTCAGGCCTGTCAGGGAACAGGCTTGTCAGCCATTTTGTGAGGAACTCCTCCGGGTCAGCGATCTCCTAAGGGACTCCTCTCACCCTGATGTTGTTGCGCCGATCGCGGTTTTCGGCATCTTCTTGCTTAAGCGCAAGTTCATTTATTTGTGCCTGCAAGTTTGTGGTCACTTTTTCAGTTTTGCGGACCGCTTTGATCGTTGAATCTAGCCGCGTCTCTACTTCGTCGGTTCTGGCGCCAATTCCGGTAATGTCTCTGCGAAGATCAGAGAGTTCAGAGTGTAAGTGAGATTTTAGTTCATCACAGAACTCTCTCATGATCCTGCGTGTCATAGCTTCCGTGGACCGGGGTTCTGATTGTTCCATAGGCGGATCATCCTCAGAATCAGAAGTGACATGCGGTGGTGAGGGTCCCATTCTGTGGGTGCGGGCCGGATCAGTTTTATTAAAGTAGGTAGTGAGAACTGCCTTGGTTTTGCCCGATTTTGTTTTGGCTTGCATCTCTGTATGCTCCTATCGTGATTTAATCCCGTTTTGTGGCGTTCACGCTAGTTTTAGTGCACTTTAAATGCTTCTAATCTGGCGAGGGGGAAGGAGCTCTTCACTCACGCATCCAATCCCTTAGCCTTCGCGCATGCGCCTCCAAAATCCCTATTTCAATGACCGTATTACACTTTGTGATAGGTACAGTAATTAAAGGTTTACCTGCTTCAGCAGTCTCTTGGGATTGGGGAAAAGAGTCCATCTGTGGTTTTGTAAGTTTCAGTGCAGTGTAAGTTTCAGTGGTGTGTGTCCCTTTAAATCTGATCTCTGCTGCATGAGGGTTTTTTTTTTTTCCAAGTTGTTCAGACTTGTTTGTAGGCAAAAAATCATAACAAAAAAATTCACATAAAAACTCCGGTCCTTTTTAATTACAAGGACACCTCTTGTCCCACTTCTGACGACCATATGTGGACGGACGTTCACAGAGGTACACAATTAGGAGGCTTTATAATGTGAAATTATAATAGGCTTTATTGTGCCTGTTCCTTTTCATCAGGAAAATTATCCAAACACAGGGGGGGGAAACAAAGCTTCCATTCACTTGGGAGTAATTCTAGTGAAAACACTATGCAACCAATTCGCATCTTCCTAGTCAATCATTTCTCCCCAACCCCAAACATAGCAAGAAAATAAGCAGATATAAGCAATCTCTTAATAATGAAAGTCTTATCTGTTTATCAGCTGTAGAGTAAGCTTCTCTGCTCTCCTGGAACAGCACGGAGCGTGCACAGAAAATCAGCATCCAGGTTTAGAAGTCTTATTTGGGCCTTGTGTCTTGAAAGCAGCTCTGCTAACTTTTGGCAGAGCTCAAAACAAATGTGTCTCCAAGTTCAGCTCAGGTGTCAGCTAAAGAGTTCTTACTTCCTGTTTGAACAGACAGGCTTTTGTAAGCCATCTCAATCAGGCAGGTGGTGTTTAGTAATTAACTACCAGAAGTTAACCACCACACTGCTAGATTAAAGGCACATTACTGAATAGGGATAAGTCCCCTGTTACAAACCCCTTGAATTAAAGCTGAAAGTCTGCACTTCTATTGCATCTTGGTTGTTTCATTTCAAATCCATTGTGGTGGCGTACAGAGTCAAAATTATGAAAATTGTGTCCAGTTATTTCCGGACCTAACTGTATTTCAGTGTAATCTGGTAATTGGAAAGGGCTGACAGCCATCTGTGACCGGTGGCGTTTGGCGGACGTTAGTATGTATGTTAATGGATTGTTATCAGTCCGCACCTCGAAATTGACGCTGTACAGGTAATCATGGAGTTTGTCCACGATTGCCCACTTGAGATCAAGGAATTCCAACTTATGGACTGGGTAATTCTACTCGCTGGGAGTCAGGCTGCGGCTGACGTAGGCCACTGGTCGGAGGCCAGCTGGGTACTTCTGGTGCAGGACTGCACCTAGGCCATTGAGACTCGCATCTATATGGAGAATGTAGGGCTGTTCAGGGTCAGCGTATGCCAGAACAGGCGCCTCCAACAAGCTCCTCTTCAGGGCATTGGGTGCCATTTCACAGGCGGCCGCCCATTTGTCGCCAAATGGATTCTTCGCCGGGGTGGCCTTTTGCCTAGTATCCTCAGGGTATATTTTGAGGAGGTGGTTCAGGACCTTTGACAACTGGAATACCCCACCACAAAACAGCGATAGTAGCCACAGAAGCATAGGAATGAACGGAGCTGCATGACGTTCTCAGGTCTGGGCCAGTTGACTACGGCTTCTGTTTTGGCAGGGTCTGTGGATATCCCTTTCCCAGACACTATATTCCCACATAGGTCATGGATGTGCGACAGAATTGGCTCTTATCTAAGGACAGCTTCAGGCTTTCCTGGCCTAGCCGATCCAGCACTTTCAACAGGCGTTCTTCATGTTCTTCGAAGGTGTTAACGAAGACAATGATATTGTCCAGGTAGACCAAGCATTTCCAGGGATTCATGTCACCTATGTTTTTCTCCATCAGATGTTTAAATGTCGCTGGGGCTCCACAAATGCCTTGGGGCTTATGCATAAATTGGTAAAAGCCCAGAGGACACACGAGCGACGTATTCTCCTGGTCCTCCGCCCTCATCGGTACTTGATAGCACCCAGATTTCAGATCCAGCACACTGAACCCCGATAGTGCGTTAAGAAGCTCCTCAATTTGCAGGAGCGTATATTGATCAGGCACTGTGCAATTATTCAATTTCCGATATTCCACACAGACGGACGACTCATTCTTCTTTCTCACCACCACGATTGATGGCACGTATGGGCTGCGGGATTTGGTCACAATCCCCACTGTCTCCATCTCCTGTAGGGATTTTCTCAACAAACTAATTTATTGCTAATAGACTTGACGTTTCGGCCCCACAGGCCTTTCTCAAAAGCAGAAATGGCAATGCCATTTCTGCTTTTGAGAAAGGCCTGTGGGGCCAAAAGTCAAGTCTATTGGCTATAAATTAGTTTGTTGAGCAAATACATGGAGCCCTGATTTTCTTCATGTCAACCCTGGATTGACACAGAGAATCCTGAACCATGAGCACCGGTAGTTGTATCCCCTTTTGATTTTTTATTGGTGTGCAGCATTTATTTATCTTTCCATCTCCTGTAGAACATCTCTCACATCCTCCACATCTCGGTGAGCAATCCGACAGGACCGTTCCTGGAAGGGAGCAGTATCACTTAATCTGATGGTGTGTTGGATGCTTCGCCTGCAGCTCACATACATGTCGCTCGTTGAGAAGACTTCTCCTTGGACTTCTAGCTTGGCCATCAGCCATTCCCTCCATTTGGTGGACAGGGTTGAGTCCCTGAAGTCATAGGCCAGCCCGATCGTTGGGTCTTTTACTGCAGTGGTGGTTGCTTGCGCGGCCATCATATCGATGGGAGTAACTGGATATATTTGGCCCAATTGTTGGCCTTGGTCGAAGGACATGGGGCACGGGGAGATGTTCTGGACAAACCTTGATCCGCCCCGGCAACTTGGGGGCACTCAAGTGTCCTCGTGGGTGTCTGGGGGCTCTTGGGTGGTCCCCACGGCTCCCCACGGCTCCCCACTGGCCTGCGGTATAAATCCTGTGGCCAAATTTTTGATTTCAATACATTGAAATAAATACAACCCACCCCACAACACATTCAGTACAGTAATGGTCAAAATAACTATTATCCAGATATGGATAATAGCTTAGGTGCCATTATTAAATAAAACATTAGCCAGGCAGTGCAAATAAAGTAAATAAACCTTTCTACTTACCGCTGCCATCATGAAGGGCATCCTCATCAGCATACTGCAGGTCCATGTCCTCCGATGCCAGCAAGAATACATAAAAAATACAATCTTAGCCCCAAACCCCTTAATCAGCGTAGCAGTTATTAACCGCTATAGTAATTAAGGGGTTAACCCACCCTCCACGCTACCCACCAAGGAGGCCTAACCACACACACCCCGGAACCACTATATCCACCTTGTATCCATTAATTAGCATAACAGTACATCATACCCATATAATATGGGCATGAAAATCCACTATAGCAGTCAATGGTCATCCTAATAAAAATGCATGAAGACCCAAAAGACACAATAATAAAACAAATACACAAGCACCTAAACACCACAATTCAATAAATAAAAACACCAGCCAACAAATGAAATAAATACAAGAACTAGCCAACCAATTAAATAAAAACACTAACCAACAAAACAATGAATTAATTGAAACAGTACTAAACAAATCAATTAATTAATAAAATCAGTAGCCAACACTTCAATTAAAACCATGAGCTAACAAAAGAAATAATTAATTAAAAACGCTAAACAATCAGAGAAATAAATTAAAACAAGCCATCAAAATCACAAACAATTTAATCCAAACAATAAACAGAAATAGAAAAAATAACACTCAATAGAAAACAAACATTTGCCAAAAAATGGCTATCACTGTATTAATCTGTACCCTAAAGTGGCACAGATTAACACATTAGCAGTCAATGGGCAATAAAAAACATTAAAAGAAAAAAATACAATAAAAAAAAACCCTGAAAAAAAAGAAATTTACATACTGTAGGGCTGACGAGTATTCTAAAACAAATCTGGGGCAATCACCAACAAGACCTAGGTACATGCTGGGTACATGCTGGGTACATGCTGGGTACATGCTGAAACATTTCAGTGACATTTCTGCAGACAGACTAATGGCCCATCGGATTAACAGCGGGGGTCCCTGGCAGTCCCATTCAAACCAAATGGGACTGCCAGGGACCCCGCTGTGTTAATCCGATGGGCCATTAGTCTCTACAGAAATGTCACTGAAATGTTGCATCATGTACCCAGCATGTACCTGGATCTTGTTGGTGATAGCCCCAGATTTTCCAAGGCATGTTTAAGGCAAATTTTAGAAAACTCGTCGGTGCACCTGTACATACAATATTTATCTTACCTTTAGAAGCATTGGCCCTCTGAAACCAGGGGTATCAGGAAGCTCTCATGCCACGACGTATTCAAAGTCAATCCACCTTGAAGATCCGGAACAGGTAATAAAATTCTTCTTTCTTTTATCTTCTATCACCTACTTCTTTCTTCATCTGTAATTATTTCTATCTTTTCTGTATCTTCTAGATATCTTTCTAGATTTTCTAATCTTCATCTGTGAATCCATAACCCCATGATAAATCCACAACACGATGTTGTCAAGTTGGCTTTTTGAGGTAAAATGTGATGTCATGACCTTATATATGGCCTGTGATGTCACATTTTCAGGTCAGATGCTGCAGCTCCAATCTGATTGGACGCTGTATCATATGCCCGCCTCTTTTTTTTGTGAAGTATGTGACATCTCCAAGGGAGGTACTTCATATCCTACAAACCACATGGCTATATCACATGGTATTACAGCCAATTGGATTGAAGACAATCCCATTGGTTGCTGTACCATGTGATAGGTTACATTAGTTCAAAAGTATGTGACATCATCCCTTAAAGTGACATCACATCCTTTTGAACTAATGTAACCTATCACATGGTACAGCAGCTTTTTCTGGAGAAATATTTGAAAGAAAATAAGATCCTTAGAAGGTGGCGATTAATGAAAAATCCCACATGTGATATAGAAGATTAAGTTTTTCTATTTCAGTGGCATAACATTCTTGATGATTGTTCTTGTTATTTAACTCAATAAATACAAACATTTAAAAAAAATAGATGAAGATATAAATAAAAGAAAAGAAAAATTAGAACCTTTTCAAAAAAATAATCACTTTAGAAAGAATGATGCTGAGCTGCAAAGGAAAATTGATGATCTAGAAAAAGAGATCATCACTGGAAAAAAGAAGACATTTTCCCGTGATGATGAGGATTATTTTAAGGGTATATATACATATAAAAATTGGAGTCAAAATAGACTACATAAATACAGAAACTCTGATGAACAGCAGAGACGTTATGGGAGACATAATACAAAATACACACCCAAATCATCACAGAGAAGGTATGCAATACTTCTTATGCAAAGTCATTTGAGAGATGGAGAAAAGATAGATCCAGATCACCTTCGAGACCAGAGAAGGAATCTAATATACAAAAATCTCCTAAAAAGTCAAGAGGGAACTCAAGAGAAGTAAGATTTGAAGATACTAGAACTCAAATGGAGACTTCATATCATGGATCAGAAAGAGAGAGATAATATACAGGATAAAAAAAGTTATTCAGAAGCAGTGGGAGGAATAAGGTGTATAGAAAAATCAAATACACATTTTTTTAGATCAAAGAACGTCTTCCAATTTATGGGAGACGCAAAACAGATTTGCCCCATTAGCAGAACGAGATATTCAAGGGGGGGGAATCGAAGACAAAGGGATTCAGAGGAAAAAGAGGAGTATATGAGGAAAAAAGATGAAAGTGACAGACAGAGGGTGATTTCAAATAGTATATTCAATATCAGTAAAAAAAAAGTCCTAACAAAAACACAATGTAAAGAGGGTTAAGGCTGCACTCCACAAATAAGATAAGATAAATCATACAGTTTACCGGTGCTGCTGGTTCAAGGAAGTTCCTGCCAGAAAAATCCAAAGTTAACTTAGGAAAAGAGGGATACAGCGCTCAACGGATTTCTAAATCAAGAAAATTTATTTTGTGCCACACAACGTTTCGACCAACAGGTCTTTCTCAAGTGACTAGGCATACATCAAATGAGGATCTACCCAGTATATACAGTATATCCTCTAAAATAACAATCAACAGGTGAAACAAGTGAAAATTACCCCCAGCTGACCCCAATCTGCCTCCCCATATCAGTCCTATGTCCATACATTGCCCCAATAGCATCCTGGTGATCTTCTTCCGGTTCGCTGATCTTCTTCCGGTTTTGCGGTCCAGTGACATCATAAAACCCTTCTGCGCATGCGTTGTCCGTGCTTGCGTTCCAGCGCCGTCTCCCTCTCTCCGTCGGTCAGGTCTGACGTCTACTATCATATTCCGATTGGTTCTCTCCTCCTCGTCATTCTGTGGGGGTGGCTTCCTCATCTTATGAGATACACGCCTATCCTCTCTCTGCGTCGTGGTTTGGGAGATTCTTCTGCGTCCTCCGTCATCATGGTTACCATGTCGTCATATTGGTATCAAGTTCTCTTTGTACTGAATTGGGCTATTTTTCTATGATTTACTGTGCAGTTTCAGTCCTTTATTGCACATAGAAAAAGTCATTGTATGTGATATGGGGTGCATTCTGTAGTTTGAACAAGTGCAAAAAAGTGGTATTAAGTGCAAAAAATAACAACATGTTATAAAAAACTTTATGGAGTGCTTGTCAATCTGTTTTATTTCTTACTCACAATTAAGGCTTTTCACCAACAGCAGCCATGCCACCTAAGAAACATTCTATCTCCTATTAAGAAAACAGTTATATGATATGTAATCATTAAGCCCTTTTGGATGTACTGTATCTAAAGTGTATGTCCAGTATGATTCACGCTGTAGTAATAGTGTTTTAATATCAATGCCTGTTGCCTTTCTTTTTATGTGCTCTATCCCCATTAGACGAAGGGATGAAACCGGGTGCTTATGATCTGTACAGTGATCAATAAAGACTGTATTCTCTGATTTGTTATTGATCCTGCTTTTGTGTTCAATAAATCTGGTCTTCAGACTTCTGCTGGTTTTACCCACATATAAAAGACCACAGGGACATTTAATCTATCTTTTATCTATATATTTCTGAAACCGTCGTATGTGTCTCCCTGTCTGTATGTGTCTCCCTGTCTGTATGTATCTCCCTGTCCCTAGCGGCAATCGCATTGGCCCTTGAGCCTGTCACTCCGCCCGCCCCCGCACACCTCTCATTGGCCTGAGGCGGAGTGACGGGCCAAAGGTGTCACACACACACACACACACACACACACACACACACACACACACACACACACACACACACACACACACACACACACACACACACACACACACACTGTCCCTCTGTCTCCCCCCATCAGGTGCGCCGCCCTGCACCGGCTCCCGGACGGAGGGGAAGCACGGCGCAGCCCTCCTACCCCAGCCGCCAACGCTCCCTTACCTCCCCGGCGCCCCCTTACCTCCCCGGCGCTACCTCCCCAGCGCTCCCTTACCTCCCCGGCGCTACCTCCCCAGCGCTACCTCCCCAGCGCTCCCTTACCTCCCCGGCGCTACCTCCCCGGCGCTACCACCCCGGCGCTCCCTTACCTCCCCGGTGCTACCTCCCCGGCGCTCCCTTACCTCCCCGGCGCTCCCTCCCCGGCTGCTGGGGGCCAAGCCGCCTCCTCGAATCTGTGCCAGTCCCAATCTCCACCACCTCTCACTCCCGTCGTGTGTGTGTGTGGAGAGGGACATTTTACTCCTGCGACCAATTTGTGCCTCACTTTCAACCCTACTCCTGCCCTTCACCCCCCTACCCCTGCCCTTCACCCCCCTACCCCTGCCCTTCACCCCCCCTACCCATGCCCTTCACCCACCCTACCCCTGCCCTTCACCCCCCACCCCTGCCCTTCACCTCCCCTACCCCTGTCCTTCAACCCCCCTACCAGTGCCCTCCACCCCCCCCCCCACGCCTGCCCTTCACCCCTACCCATGCCCTTCACACCTCTCATTGGCTGGTGTGCACTAACAGTGTCTCACACACACCCCTTTGCCCCCCTCACCGCAAACTCCCCACCCACCCTCACCGCAAACTCCCCGCCCCCCCACACCGCAAACTCCCCGCCACCCCTCACCGCAAACTCCCCACCTCCCCTCACCGCAAACCCCCCGCCTCACCGCAAACCCCAGCCTCCCCTCACCGCAAACCCCCCGCCCCCCCTCACCGCAAACACCCCGCCACCCCTCACCGCAAACCCCCCGCCACCCCTCACCGCAAACCTCAGCCTCTCCAGCGCCAAGCCTCCTCCACCTCACCTCTCGACACGCCACCAGCAAAACTCCCGCCGCCTCTCACACGCCACCGCCTGCCCACTCGGCTCTTCTCATCGGGGCCTCGTATTACCGTCGGGAGCGCCAGCAAGCAGTTAAACCCCCCGCGGCCAAGCAGGGAGCACCGGGTGGTGCAAGGAGGTAACCTCCCCCCCCCACACACAACCCCCCCGCGGCCGGGAGCACCGGGTGGCGCAAGGAGGTAACCTCCCCCCCCCACAACCCCTCCCCACGGCCGGGAGCACTGGCCGGCGCAAGGAGGTACACACACACACTGACTGGTGAAATGATAGGTGTGAAATCAGCGCTTATGCAAACAACAATAATAATGAACCTTAGATACAGAGTCCAATTGGTAGTCCTGGAGCTGCCTAGAAAAGATTAATCTGGTATCTTCTACCCAGAATCGGATTGAAGGCTGGAAATTATCTTTTCTGGCGCTGAGGTGAGGTGGAGAAGAATGTACTTGCAATTTCTTCTGTTAAGCTGTGACCTCAGGAAAAGGAGAAAAAGAAAAGACAAAACATGCAGGGAACCTGCAATGGTGTATTACCCAAGGGATAACAAAATTATGCAATGAAGGAGCAATTTATTACAATATTAAAATAACAAGGTTAAAATAACCATGGGTGACAATTGATAAACATACATATAAAATACAATTTAATATAAAATTATTGGATAATGGACAAGTGCCTAAGCACTATCCACGCTCTTGCACTTCGGAACTTAGTCCAACAGTTCCTTTCTTTGCTCGGTCTAAAATTGAAAACCTACTCACCAAAAGTGAATAGGAAATAAGCACTTGGTTTTAGTGGTCTTTGCCGTTGATATCGCCGCTCGCCTGGTGGTGTGTTAGTCTCTGCAGCCAGGGATCCGATTCAGTGTTCCTGCATGCAATGCTTCCTGGAATACACATGATCGCACGGCGTGATGACGTCACCAGTATTGGTCCTCAGCTACGGTGGCTCAACGGTGCCTAAAAAAACCTTCCAACGCGTTTCGAAAGTACAAATAATGTCTCTCTTCATCAGGGATAAGTGCTGCTTGTATCTGATCCATTAAATACCCCAGTTCGTGATTCAAAGCGCTTTGTGATTGGCGCAATCGTTAATAGAGTAATTACACCCATCTGCCTTCTATATGTTGTCTTGTGGAGGCACAGATGTACTAATACTGTTTAATCCAGCGTTGTTCAGCTCCGGAGACCCCCTGCTCCTGTATACTATAATTAAAATGTATTTATTTATTGTACGATCACCTGTAACAGCCTTGCATGGAGATGGCAAATCTCCATGCAAATGTTACAAGCGGCTTTTTTTTCCAATAAGCTAGCGCACGTAAAGGTTAAGAACGCTAGCAGGGGGAAAATACATTGCACGCACGATAAGCCAGTTTTGGGCACGTCCGATAAAAAATGGGCTGAGGGCCTTAGTGAATCGCGCCGCCGGCTTCATTTTTTATCGGACGTGCTAATTTTTTCAGCCCGGCGTGAAAGCTCGGAGCTTAGTGCATAGCCCCCATAGTCTTATAAAAGCTTTCAGACATATATCTGACAGCTATTGCTCCCGTTTTTTGAGTACTATGATAGGTCTGTGTCAACAATCATATGTTTAGCCTTATTAGCCACCCACAAATTAGAACAGGGCTTATAGTATTTAAAGGACAGGAGTCAGTAACCAATTGTATGACTCCTGATGAAGCGGTTGACGCGAAACGCGTAGAGTTGATGCAGGGAGGTTGAAGACCTCACCGATACCTCACCTTACCTTACCTTATCTGCTGCATTTGGGATCCTCTTGAACCAAATACAGACGCGCGCCGTAGACCGGACGTGAACCGACGATAGAGAGATCTGATCGAAGGAGAGGATGAGAGCCTAAAAGCTGCTCTCGCTTTTATTATGTGCCGGTATTCATTGTTTAAAATGTAAGTGTATTACCACTACTTTTTATTAGATAAAAGTTTTCATTATACTGGTGTGCACTATATCTGATTTCTCTCCACATCCTATGACACACGACCCCCGTATACCCTGAGGGATATCCCCACACTGAAGGAAGACCTGCTCATTGAAAACATCTTTGCCACTGTTTTGGAGATGTCTGTATTTGTTTGAAAGAATGTGAGTTCAGAATCTAAAGATCCGTCCAGCACAGGAATTTGTACACTATGTTTATACGTCATTGCACTATATTATCTATTTCTTTCCACATATATTCCACCTATTTCGGTCCCCTATCATCCACCAACGCTCCACAAAGAGGGAACATCACAGACCATTCCCAAGAAAGGTTTTTTTGAGCTGCATATTCATTTATTTGTATTCACTCAATCATTTTTATTTTTATTCACTCTTTTATCACTATTGTCACTTGTTTATCAATTTATCACATTAAGCTTCACTTATTGTTATTGCCTCACAAAGGCACGCTGTTTGATTATTTCTCTCACTGAAAATGTGACGTCGGGCCATCACAGGCCATATACAGATGCAGCGGCCTTTATTCAAACAAATCTCAAAATGGATTTCGAGATCTCAATGTGACCTCACAAATTTTGCCAAAGCAGACTATAATGTATCGCGGGGACCACCTGGAGGCCACGGAGCCTACCGGAGACCCCCTGCTATATTACTGTAATGTTTAAAATTAAATAAAAACCCTGCAATCGCCTGTCATAGGCGCACAGTTAGAGTGACTTATTCAGCTCTCTTACTGCGCATCTATTACAGAAAGGCAAACCCCGTTAGGACTCACACAGCAGGGACCCTGCTGGGTTAATCTGATGGGCCATATGTCTAAAAACAAAACCACTAACTAATTTTACATATAACAACAAGCGCTAATCTAAACTTATAATGTGACAAACTACTAATAATATTAAGGTAGATGACCTTAGGTATTCCTAATTGGAGGAATGGCTGCCAAGGGGACTCATATAAGCAGGATCTCTCGTGAACCTACTATAACCTAATGATTGAAAAGAAGATAAGATTTCCCCGGTGCACAAAGTTAAAAAATAAATACCAATTCAAAGTGTCCACATAAGTGTCCACAATGCAAGAAAAACAAATCCCAGATAGTACAATCCAGACGGTAAATCTTTCGTCCAATCAGTTCTTCTTCCTAGTGTGAAATACAAACAGAACACACCATAGCACAGTACATAGATTCAACAAACACTCTCCTCACAGATGTAGTTTGAGATCTACTTACAAGATTGCCTGTTGTATGTTACGTTGGATAGAATCTGTACTCTGTCATGCGTCTGTCTCCAGACACCTTTCCACCTCCACGAGTGATCAGCTGGAACAACGTGGCTCTTCCAGCTGTGCCGTTTACCCGGATATTCCCTCAGTGTACTGCCAATCCTTTTAACTGAAACAGCTGGGCTCCCGCTAATGAACTCTTCGGATCATGCGCGGTACAAATGGTAAAGACAAAGCACAAGAGGAAACAAATTTTGTAGTCCTGCAAGTACAACTTTAATAAAACAATAAAACAAAATAGAGAATCCACACTCACATGGTAGTGCGTCTCCACCTGAGGACTCCCAGACACCCAAGGGGACCATCTGATGGCCCCCAAACACCCATGTGAACAACCTGAGTGCCCCCAGACACCTGCAGGGACCACCTGAACACCCCATTTGGGCCCCCGGACACCCGTGGGGACCACCCGAGGACCCCCAGAAATCCATGGGGACCACCCTGGGACCTCATTGGGGCCCCTGGACACCCGCAGGGACCACCTAGTGGCCCACAGACACCCGTGTGGACCACCCAAGGACTCAAAGACACCCACGGGGACCACTGTCACGTGTGCTCACTTCAAACAGGACTAGACGGCGGGGCTGAGGTGGGGATGTATAAAACCACCGCCCTACAACCACGGGACCAAGTCCGGAGTGCGTAACAAGAGTCGTGTAGCAGGGTCGGGGTAGGAGAAGTCAGGTATGTTGTGGTTCTTGCCGTGGTCCAGGGTTGCAGAGTGAAGAGTAGTCGTTATCCGTAAGCCGTGGTCAAGGAGAGGTGAGAGCAGGAATCCAATACAAGCCAAAGTTCTGCGGCAGAAAAGAGACAGGTCCAGGTACAAGCAGGGGTCACTGAAGTCAAGCAAGGCACAAAACAGGCAAGATCCAGGAAGTAGTAAGCACAGCACATAAACAATAGTTTATGCTCAGTGATGTGCATAGAGACTGAGAAGGCATAAGTAGGCAGGAAAGACCAATCAGCAACCAGCAGATGATGACCTCACACATAAGCTACCAGCCAATAGGATGGTGTTGGATTGGCTGCAGGTGTAAAGCAGCTGATGTTATTAGTCTTCATTGGCGCGTGGCGTGCATGAGGTGCGTGACGCAGGGCGGGTGCGTCGCCAGGGAGTGTAGGCGCCGTGGTGATGCAGTGGGTGTGTGCCTCCGTGGTCGGAGTATCGCGTCGGAGCGCACGCACAGACAGAGCTCTGCACGCATCACAGGTACTGCCAAGTGACACGTGATGAGGGCGGAGCCTAGCGGTGATCCTGACAACCACAAAGAGACCACCCTGGGGCCCCTGGACACCGCGGAGACACCTGGAGGCCCACAGACATCCACAGGGACCACCCAGAAACCTCAACCGACCTCTGGTATCAATCCTGTGTATCAAAAACTAAATTATTTTTTATGTGGGGGCACAGGGGGTGGGTTGTGTATTGGTGTTTAGTACATATTGTAATGTTTATTGTGGCAGAGGGGGTGAATGAAGGGCCAAGTGCCTGCTTTACTCACCCCATCTGTTCTCCAAAAAGCTGCTGTTGTTCCTTAACCCCTTCATTTCCATAGCGGTTTTCTGCTAAGGTAATGAAGTTGCCTGTAAATGCATTTTTATTGCATGGGATTCATGCCGGGTGTTTCCGGTGCTGATATTAATGGGTATCAGCTCCAGAGACCCGGGCATCAATCCGATGCAAGAAAAATGCATTTTCTTTTTTCACCCACTCAGTCACCCATTTACCCACCCACTCAGCCACTCAGTCACCCACCCACTCAGTCACTCAGACACCCACCTACTCAGTCACTCAGTCACCCACCCACCCAGTCACTGTCACCCACTCAGTCACCAACCCACCCAGTCTATAAATGTCAGTCACTAACCCAAGTAAAGTCACTAACCCACCAACCCAACCAGTCACTATACCACCCACCCTGTCACTAACCCACCCACCCAGTCACTAACCCACCCACCCATTCATCCACCCACTCAGTCACCCACCCACTCAGTCACCCACCCACTCAGTCACCCACCCACTCAGTCACTCAGTCACCCACCCACTCAGTCACCCACTCAGTAACCCACCCACTCAGTCACTCTGTCACCCACCCAGTTACTGTCATCCACCCACCCAGTCACTGTCATCCACCCACCCAGTCACTGTCACTCACCCACCCAACCAGCCACCCTCTCACCCACTCAAGTCACCTGTTTTGTTGAAAATATAAAAATAAACAGGTTGCATTGTAATGTTTTTTTTCTGTATCACAATAAGAAAACAGTTAAGTAAAAGTTGCAAGCTAAAAAATATATTTTCGTGGTAGGTGCGCTATGGGTTCGGGGGGGGTGTGCTATGGGTTCGGGGGGGCCTGCGCCTTTCATTTGTCCTGGGCCCCATGATTTTTGTTGGCGGCCCTGGTTAAGGTAGATGGTATCGAACAACTCTAAAAATTCCTACTGACCCAAAAGCATAAAGGTATGTCCCGTGCTAAAACAGGTTGCACACTAGCAGGCATAGCCTTTCTTCTGAAAATCCAGAGGCATAAAGACTGATTTTGTCATCAGGCATATGCTGATATGTTGGGGAAGAGAGTACAATCAAGGGTACAGAAGGGGACCAGTAACTGGTGAAATAGGATCATTATCATCAGCAGTAACTTGATAGCATCCAGAATGCACAGATCAAAAACTGATTAGGTGGGCAAAAGTAGAAGCCCATTGTTGAGAATGTTAATGAAACTGTCAATTCTAGTGAAAATCCACTCTCACAAGGCCATCAGTGCCAGCTGCTGCTGTTACTTCTGCCAATACCACTACTGCTGCGGCCGCCTTTATCCTTCTACTTGCCGGGATAAATGCGGGGGTTTTCTCCGTTTCTTCCGGAGTTTCCCGCGCGGCGGCCGCATCCATCAGATAAGCGCTAATGGCGCTTATCATTCAAAGCGCCCGCGGCGCGGGAAACCTGACGGAAAAATGCCTCCGCGATTTTAAAATTCCCGCGGTGGCGGCCGCAGGAGGATAAATGCGGCCGCCACTGTACGTCACTTGCAAAAGGCACATCCTTCTTGTCACATTCAAAAACATTCATGATTGCCAAACAAGTTCTGGAATTGATACAGTAGCACAAGATTCTGACAAGTGCTTAAAGCAGTCAGATAAAGTAAAGGGAGAGTCACTGTAAGGATTCCACTCCTGGGTTTGGCTGGAACTCATCCTTACAGAGCTATTCAGTTTCCAGTCAAGCCCTCCCTAAACCTGCAATCGGGTATCACCTGTTTCTTGCTGCCTCCTGTGCAGCTCTGGCCTGATTGGCTTCCTGTGCTATTTAGCTGCTGCCTTTCCTCCAGGAAGTGGCTGAGCATAAACCAAGTTCTCCTGGGCTGTAACGGTGTTTGCCACTAACACCTCTGTCTTAGCCTTACTGTTTTGTTCATGCTGAAGCGCTGGAGCCCAAGCACTAAGTTTTGTTGTTCCGGTTGCCTGTCTGCATATTCCTTGTGCAGAGGCCAGCATCGTTGTTCCTGTTTCCTGTCTGCATATTCCTCATGCAGAGGCCTGCATCACTGTTCCTGAGGCCTGTTTGCATTTCTCCCTCGCAGAGGCCTTCATTATGGGCCGCTCTCATTCTTCACGCTGAGGCCATTCCTACGTGGCAGAGATACTGTATCACTTGTTATGAATTAAGGGATTCTGGTGAGGATGAAAGACATGATTCAAGTGGTTGTTGTGGGGGACTGGGTCGATGAATGTGCTAATGCTTCAGATGCAACAGATAATATTGCAATAATTGTTAAAGATTGTGCAACTATAGATTCAACAACAAGTACAGATATAGCCTGTTGGTTTCTCCCGCTGGCCTGTATGAATTCTGCACATACTGTAAACCTGCCCCACGCTGTGACATGGTGAGAGATGGTCCACAGCAGACTTAATGGCCCATCGGAATCAGTCACTCTACCTGTGGGCCTCTAACAGGCGATTGCAGGGCTTTTAATTTATTTTAATAATACAGTATTGTAGCAGGGGTCACGAGAGCTGAACCGCATTGATTTTAGATCCGGGGACCCCTGCTTCCTGAGTTACAGGCCCCGTTATGGGGTGCCGGTATCCCGTCCGGCAGCCATATTTAAATTCTCCTGCATCACATGACCGGGACATTTAAATGCTTTGGAAATAACATACCGGGGCCTGTATCTTGGGAAGCAGGGGGTTCCTTGACCTAAAATTATTGCGATTCATCTGCAGAAACCCCCTGCTACAGTACTACTGTATGTTATAAAAAATAAAATAAAAGCAGTTTAATTACCTTTGCGGCTAACCGCTAAGGCAATGAAGGAGTTAAGGCAGACTACCAGGTTTACTGGGGGCAGAGGGGGTGAGTGAAGGGGGTAATTGCCCCAGGGTGGGTTGTGGAGGGGTTAACCCCTTCATTACCTAGCTGGGACCCCCTGCTATAATACTGTATTATTAAAATAAAATAAAAGCCCCAGTGACTGATTCAGTCTATCCCTTACAGACAGATGAAACCCGGTAGGATTCACACAGTGCGAGTCCCATTGAAAAGCAGGGGCCCCTGCTGTTTTAATCCGATGGTACATTACAGCCTGCTGTGGACCATCTCGCTGAGTTTTTGGTGAATTGGTCTGGGTTTTGTCATGTGATGCGGTCAACAACCGGAAGTTGCATCTGTAAGAGTTTAACCCCTCCTGCAACCCTCCCCAGGAGGTCTATGTAAGGATTCTGCTCGGGTTTTGCTGCAGTTCAGGTTTTTCAAATCACCTGCCCTTTCTGCTCACTCTGGCCATTTTGGGAACTGGCAGACTGCTATAGAAGGCTGCAGTTCCTAGTCGGAGTCGCCGAGTAAGGTTCTAAGTTTGCAGTTCCTTTTCTCTATGCTGTCACGCCTTATCCTTTAATCTGTTTTTAGATTCCCCAGTTGCTGACCCTGGACCATGACCCCTACCTACCTGCCCTGACCATTTACCTGTTAACTGACCTCTGCCTGCTTACCGACTACGCATACTCTTACAGGACTACAGTATGTCCCTGGGCTCTGGTCGGTTTATTTGCATCCCTACCTCAGCTCTGCGGGTCCACTTCATGATTTGAGATGAGCATCATCAAAGTCTTATCACCCTCCCTGGAGCAACCACCCCTATCTGACCCTCTCCCCCACAACACCACACACAGTAATGGACAATAACCCTATAAGTCAAATCTGGCTAATAGCACTTCAGCTCATTCAAAAGTATACACAATACGCAATAAAATAGACATTGCAATACAGTACAATAAAAACAAACACTAGCCATTAAATCCATTGATTGTCTCTGTTGTTATCTATTCTCTCAATTGGGCACAGATAGTCACTTTGGCAATCAATATGCACCCTTCTGCCCCATTATCCACTCCCTCTACCCTCAACAAATTACCCCCCCTCCCCACCACACAGTAATGGGCAATAGCCCTATTAGCCAAATATGGCTAAAAGCGCATTGTCCATTGAGACGCATATAAAAACATAATAAAATACAATACAAATTGCAATACAATAAAAACAAACACTAGGCATTCAATACATTCATTGCCACTGTGGTTACCTATGCCCTCAACGGGGTACAAATAGCCACATTGGCAATCAACGGGCAACCTATAGTCAATAAATGTGTTTCTTATCCTTGCCGGCATGAAGGCTTATCCTCCTCTTCTAACTGCGGCACCAATCACCTCACTTGATCTACTAAGCAATGATCCTCACTTGATCCAAAGCAATGATCCTCAGCTTGCATAAAAAAAATTAAAAAAAACGGAAAAACAATCCATGCCGGATGAAACAAAAATAAACACACACAAAAAAAACGATCAGTAAAAAATAAATCCAAAAAGCAGAAAAAATAAACCTTGCGTGATCGCACAAAATTAAATCAAGGTTTAAGCGCAAAAGTCCAGGATAATTTGTTGCTCAGAGAGTCAAAGGTTGGTAGATCTTGTTACTAACACCTCCTCCACTTCCTGTCAAAAAAGATGTGACCCGCTTTATATAAGGCCTGTGATGTCACATTTGACAGACACGTGGTACATCACCAAACTGATTGGTGAATATACCATGTGATCAGGCATCAATTGTGACAGAGAAGGACTAATCTACCAAACAGGATGCAATCACATGGTACAGCCACCAATCCATTTGGTAAATGTACCATGTGAAGCCTTTCCTTTTTTGAGTGAAGTGACTCCCTCATAAAGGGAGGGAAGCACAATCAATCAGGTACTATAAGCTTCCCTCCCTATAAGATGATGTCACAGCACCCAAAAAAGGAAGGCATCACATTATAGACATTTGTCTGTTTTGCTTGTTCTCTATGGCATACAGATACAGTATACCTATATTATAAAGACTAGCCTTTGTTACTCCACGTGTAATTTTTCTGCTATGAAGAAGTCAGCTGATTTTACTTAGCCTGGCTCAGGTGAATTTGAAGGGTGGTTACTTATAACCATTATAGAAATGTGTATCCAGTCACACAGTCCTAGGGGTTTTGATACTGTGTGGACAGGAAGTGGCCATTACTATGTAATGTGTTTACTACTATTAGCAATGACTTACATGATATTAGCAACTATTCTATAGATAAGGGAGATCCAACGCACAACGGATTGCTCAATAGAAAAATGTATTGTGCCACACAATGTTTCGACCGTAAGGTCTTTATCAAGTGGCATCCTATAAGGATTTGTTAGAACTCTTTGGGGGGGTTTCCCACTTGTGTGTTTTTTTCCAGGTGTGTGGGATTGTACTGTTTTGTATTTTATTTGTTATTATTATTGGTTCTTTGTATTATTATTTTTATCTTTATTTACTGTGTACATTTATGATCTATAAGCTTTTTGTTTTGTGGTCTATTTGGACTATATTTATTGTATTAATCATTACTTATAAAATAATCTGTGGTGCGCTTTGCGTGCACTTTGTTTTTTTTTGTCTTTTGGGAGTTCCCCATTCATTGGGGGAGTTTCCCATTTATAGGGGCCTTTTGAGGAGTGACCCTCACATGTAGCTGAAAACGGATTACGTCACCATATTGATTGACAGCACGAGCACAGAAACTTTGTCTACTAGTAATTCTAACAGTTTAACAATAATGAAAAAGCCATTAGGCTTTTTCAAATGTAATAAGTGCAATAGTTGTAAAATTAATACCACAATATTTGACTCTTTCAAATAATTTGAATCCCATAATAAAGATCTTAAATTTAAGATCAAAGATTTCATCTCTTGATTCTTCTTTTATATTATGTAGGTAGGACCAAAAGAAAATGTAAAACACTTATGTCCGAACACATTAGGAATATTAGGATAGGGTTGGAGTTTCATAGTGTCTCCAATCATTTTAAATTATGTGATAATTGTACAGATGCTGCCACAAGCATCCGATCACTTGCCTGGGTAAAAACGAAGACATCTCACAGTAAATGCCTCAACATGCCTCAATATTTCTGTGAAATTCCAAATGGCCCATCGGATTAACACAGTAGGGATCCCTGCAGTCCCATTCAGAACAAAAATGTTGAGGCATGCTAAGGCATTTACTGTGAGATTGCCCCAGATTTTCCAAGGCAGGTGATCTAATACTGGTGGCTCATCTGTAGTTGCTATGGAAATCCACTTAGGAAGTGTGGGAATGGGCTAATTTAAATATACTTTGCATAGTCACTAGCATATCTGCAGGTAGGTGCCTCGGGTGTGCTCCTTTTTCAGCAGAGGTATGTCTCCGTAATTCATTTGGAGGGAAGATTGAGGGGAAATGTGTTCACAACTGGAGACACTACTAAAAACATTTCTAATTTTGTTGCGGAAGTAATAAATCCAATTATATTTGTCAATAACCACACACAATATTAATGTTTGGCACTTTTCATGATTGTAGAATTGTAACTCTGTGTCATGAGGAAACTGTAACCTAGTAATATAGTGATTATCCATCTACAAAACAAATGCAGTGATACAGTGATTAATCTACTATAAAAATGTTGTGATACAGTGATTCATCTGTCATAAAAATATTGTGATAGTGATTTATCTACACTTGAAATGCTTGTCGAGATTAGAGTACCAGAATCCTCTGGAGTTAGAAATAAAGTAAAAATAGCAAAGGATGACTTAGAGTCAGGTTGAGAATATTTGAATATTATTTTCTTCATGCACTGAATGCTAGACAACCAAAACAAGCAAGGTTGCCACAAATTTAAAAACTAGGAAAGTCTACATCACGATGCATGCTCCAAATTGAGTCATATACTATTGATTTCTAAAATCAAAGTGAATTGAATTAAATCTATTTCATGCACAAATTATTAAAATAATAGATTTTCATCTAAATTTGAATGATCTTGTTACCTGCTAGTCAGCTGTAATTTTAATAAAATCAATTTTTTTTCAGCCTTTGGATATGAAGGTTTGCAGTGCATACATACAGAATGTCTGAAAACGCTGCCACTTTAGTACGGTCGTGCCTTGAATTCAATGAAAACTGTTACCGTTCAAGGTGTTTACTCTTCATTATTGGAGCAGTTCTTCAATTTTTCCTCCCAGCTTTCCTTTCTGGAAGAATTTCTGTGGAACATTTTGCAGTGATGCATTCATAAAGCTGCCAGGGAACTTTAGCAGCCAACTGTTGTAAGCATATTGACTGACATGTTTGTGTTTTTCTTCTGCATAAATGTTATAGTCACTGCCAGCATTGCATTACAGCCAGAATGAAAAACCAATATAAAGGGGCCTATTCTATAAGCCTTCATAACCCACTTATCGAGACCTTTACGCCCAAAATGCCTACTGCTATTCTGTAAGTCTTGATAAGTAGGCAATAAAGGTATAAATTTCCTATTTTTGCAGCCGTAAAAAACAAATCGCCGGGAGAGCGGTGATAAGCCCCTTATCGGCAGGTTCTGAAACTCGTTCAATTCTACAGTAGTAGCCTCGATTAGTTTATCGAGGCCAATCGCGGCTCTAGAATGGTGAGTTTCTCCCAAAATCCTCACGCCAGCAAAAGTGAGGCTGGGGAGAACCTGCAGATGACTTAGAAAACAAAATGCATGTTTTCTGCATCGGATTTATGCCGGGATTCGCCAGAACTGATACCCACTAATATCAACACCGGAGGCCCCCGGCATGAATCCCAAGCAATAAAAATGCATTTACAGGCTAACCGCTAAGGCAACCGCTAAGGCAATGAAGAGGTTAACTACCAGTGCCATGTTTATTGTGGGTAGCAGGGGTGGGTGAAGGTGGTATTTGGCCCTTGATGGGTGTTTAGGCCTTGCGAAGGGGTTGCTGGTGGAGTTAATCTCTTCATTATCTTAGCAGTTAATACCGCTAAGGTAATGAAGGGGTTAACCCATCCCGCTACCACCCAGTAGGCCTAAACATCCATTCTTGGGGCTACTACCCCCTTCACCCAATCTCTGTACCCACAATAAACAAAAATACACACAACAGCCCTACTACCCACCTCCAGTAACCCTAACAACCAACTCCCCAACACATACAGTACATGAATGGGCAAAATAACTATTATCCAAATATGGATAATAGCTCAATTGCCCATTATAAAATCAAATATTAGCCAGCCAGCATAAATAAACTAAATAAAAAACTTTCTACTTACCCTTGCCATCATGAAGGGCGTCCTTATCAACATACTGCAAGTCCATGTCCTCTGTAGCCCGCAAGAGTACATAAAAAATTACAATCAAATGGTGCCTTAATCATTTTAGCAATAATAACCGCTATAGTAATTAAGGGGTTGACCCCCATCACTGCTACCCACCTGGGAGACCTCATCACCCACCTCGGACCAACTATACCCAACCTTTACCCATTGATTGGCACAGTGGTATAACATACCCATATAATATGGGCATGATAAGCCACTATAGCAGTCAATGGTCAACCTAATAAAAATCATTAAGGCCAAAAATACACAATAATAAAACAAATATTCAAGCACCTAAACACCCCAACAATAAAATAATTAAAAAGTCTAATAGTACACATGAATCAAAAATCTTTCCACACTACTGATGTAACTGCTCTATATACATCTATTAAATATATGGATGGATGTAGGGCAGTGTCCAAAATCTTGAAAAAGAGTGGAAAGATACACAAAATACAGATTGATTTTTTTTTATAGAATGTATTGAGTTCATTTTAAAGAAACTTTTTCTGGTTCAACAAAGATTTTTTCCTGCAACTTTGCGGGACAGCTATGGGTCCAGGTTCATGCCTAGCTGCGCCAACCTCTTCATGAGTGTTTGGGAAGATGACCATATTTAGCCATTGGCGGGATTTGGCGCGAAGCTAGTCACATGGCAAAGATACACTACCGACACACTTTATTGAAGTGTGGTCGGTACCGCAAGCCGGGAAATCTCCCGGCTTGCTAGTGGCCGCCCCTCGGCGTGCCGCGTGTCATAGACGCGCGGTCACGCGTCATCGGGAGCGTGCGCCCCCTGCACGCGTGTCCAGGGGCTCCCCGAGGGAGCCCTGGTGTCCCGCGATCGCGGGACAGCGGCAGGGGGTTCCGGGGGACCCGGCGGACCCGGCAGCGGTAGGGAGAGCGCCCCGATCGGAGGGCGCTCTTCCGATGCTTCGGCGCGCGCCCGTCACACTCGGGCGCGCGCCAGGCTACTGCTGCGGCACAGAACGGGCAAATGCTCGAATAAACTGTGCCGCAGCAGTACAGATGCAGTGGCCATTATTTAAGCAAATCACACGGTGTATACCTTGGAATACCCATCTGATGTCACGCGGTTTCTTCCAACCGTACCGCCTTAAGATGCGTGTTGCCTCTGGTTTTTATCAGGTTCGGAAAATTGCATTTTAGCGCGGTCTGCAATACCGTCGAAACTCAAGTGGACAATCGCGAGTTGTTGTGTTAAAAATCTAATAGTAATTCAACCTGTCTTTTATTGCCGTACAGTTCTGCAAGTGTGTGTGTGTGTAATTGTAATTTGAAGACTAACGTTACGAGTTCATACTGTATGGTGTACTGTACATGGGAAAGAAGTATTTTGTACGAATTAAGTGTTGTATTTGTACAGTATAATAAAGGGAAACGGAGTAATACAAAAATACAACGTCACTTCTTCTTCCGAATGTTAAATATATTTTTCGCTCATGCGTGTACATTATGTCTCTGCTAAGAAACCACAAAAATAAAAATGTATATCTTTTATTCTATATGTATTATTTTTTATTCAATACTTTCAACTTTTGCTACAGTAGGCTTGCGCTTCTTTTAATAATGTTTTTATTTTTTGCGCATGCGTGTATGTCTCATTGGAACCTTGTTGAAACGCATATGCGTGTCATCACATTTAGACGCATGTGTGTATGTCTTTGAACTACCGGTACAGGTATAATCCTGCACACCCGGATCAGTGTGATACTGTAAATCCTGCAGGGGGATTTGGCGAGAATGACTTCTCATTCAATGTGAATTTCACGTTTAAAAAAAAAAAGACATCCTTTTTTTTTGTTTTGTTTCTCGACATGGGCTTGCTTAACAATGTTTGCTATTGTTACAAACAATCATTAGCTTTTTAATTCTACACTACAGTCATGTATACTGTACTTTATGAGGTTGGTGGCATACGTATAATTTTTATTAGGGGGTAGGGGGTTCAAAACATTCTGATGACCTGTTCAAAAGATTTATTTGAACTAATAATCCTACATACACACGCCTGGTCTGGCAAAGCTGCTTTAAATTTGAGTAGTAACACATCCAACCCCCCCCCCCGCACACACACACACAAAGCCTAAAGTACTGTATTTCAAATGCTTACTGACACCTCCCCTAAAGCTATTCATTTAATTGGAGGCTTTGTGTAGTCTTCTTGAGGCCGGTTTTACCCAAACATGCGCACATGTGATAAGCCCTTCTGGGGGATTTGGCGAAAATTACTTCTCATTAAATGTGAATTTCAAGTCTGAAAAAAAAAGACATCCCTTTTTTTTGTTTCTCGACATGGGCTTTCATAACAATTTTTGCTATTCTTAGAATCAATCACTAGCTTTTTAATTCTACACTACAGTCATGTATACTGTACTTTATGAGGTGGATGGCATATTGTAATTTTTATTTTGGGAGGGTTCAAAACATTCTTATGACCTGTTCAAAAGATTTCTTTGAAGTAATAATCCTGCATACACACATAACCCCCTCCCTCCTCCACAGACACACACACACACACACTGTAAGCCTAACAAACCAAAGTAAATTGAACTGTTTATGTAACGCTCAGCCTGCCCACAAGCCAGACGAGACCCCGGGACTGAGGTGGAAAGGAGTAATACCACACACCTAACAGTAAATGGGGGCACGGCCAGAGTGTGGAAGTAGTGTAGGTGGTCCGGGTAACAAGAATGTAAATGATACCGTACTTGACAGCTCCGGCGAAGAAGGGTAAAGTTCGTAAGCCAAGGGTCATGGATTGGAGAGGGCAGTGTAGTCGATTGTCTGTAAGCCTGGGTCGTGGAGTGGAGAGAGCAGCGTAGTAGATTGTCCGTGTGCCATGTCCAAGGGTTGTAGAAGTCTGCAGCGCAGAAAGTCCAAAGCGAAGTCCAAAGAGTTCCAGAGAGCAGCATAGCAGAGTCCAAAGCAAAAGGTCAAATCCAGGGAGGTTAGCAGAATTTCCAGGGACTGGAGCAGGCACTGAAAGACAAGAGAGGCCAGGCAACAGCAGACAGCACCAAGGTACAGAAGCTATGCAGAGCCAAGAGGAAATGGTGAAGGGGGATTATATATGAGGCTGGGACCAATCAGGGGAAGGGCAGTGACGGAGGAGCGGCCCGAAGAAGGACCTGATAGGAGAGCAGAGTGTGAAAGTTTGGGACCAATGGGAGTGAGCAGAGGAACAGAGGAGTGACCTAAGTAAGACCCAGATATTGGAGAATTACCAGAGGCATTGGGAGTGGTCTGAGTAAGGGGAGGAGTGGAGGGACGGACAAGGGAAGGGACAGAAAGGGAAGAAGGACCTGGGAAGCATAGCTGATGGGGAAGGGGCGTGCAAGGTACGTGCGCCACGTCAGAGGAGGCGGAGAATAGGAGAGCCATACCGGAGGGTTTGGGAGTAGTCAGAAGAAGGGGAGGAGCAATGGGACAGACAGGGGAAGGGTCAGGTAAGGAAGAGGAACCTGGGAGGCGGAGCTGACGGGGCAGGGACAGAGACAAGCAAGGTGCGTGCGCCGTGTCAGCGGAGGCGGAGTCAGGCGCCCGGCACCAACTAATGGCGGCATTGGGTCCGTGCGCACCCGTAGGGGTGACGCGCGTGGCCTGGAGGTGCGGGGACAGCGGCAGTAGCGGGGACCGCCGCCGGTGAGCCTGATCGGCCTGTAAAGTAGGTAAGGAGGCGCTGGACGCGGGTATACTCGCAGCGCGGATCCTTACAGTACCCCCCCCTCGAGGGTCGGACTCCGTACGAACCAACCAAGGTTTGAGGGGAAATTTTTGGTGGAAACGGTTGTGTTTAATTATTGTATAGAGGGAGGTAACATCTAGAGATACCCAGATATAACACTGTTTCCACTTAATTTTTTGAATTTGGTGCAGTAGGTCGCCAGAGTCAAGGACAAAAGAAGGCAATTCTCTAACAAAGGGTTGTAAATATCTGTCTACATAGCGCGAAAGTCCATCTCCCAAAGATCCAATACTAAAGACTATTGGTCGGCCAGGAGGGTCGACCAATGTCTTATGGATCTTTGGGAGATGGTAAAAGACGGGGATGACCGGGTTAGGATTAAGGATGAATCCCACTTCGTTTTTAGTTAGGACATTAGTAATCACTGCAGGATCCAATAGGTCCATTAAGGAAACCAGAAATTCATTGGTGGGGTCCTTTGGTAGTACAGAGTAGGAGGAAACATCATTAAGTTGGTGGTAGACTTCCTTGAGATATTCTGTCCAGCTCTGCACCACCACTGCCGCCCCCCCCTTATCTGAGGATACTTACCTCCGTTTTTTTAAATATGGATTAATAAAGATTTTTATTTTATTATTCTTGCTTGGAACCCACTCTATTTTGGCTGTGCATTGGAGAGTTTCTTCTTTGGATCTCTGCTTATTCTCCTGGTTGCACGCCTACAGGATACATTGGACTGGGGCAATAATATGTGAGTACTTTTTATAATCTATGTGAGTCTAAGGGGGCTATGCACTAAGCTCCGTTAAGTCACTTTTAGACCGCAAAGTGCTCTTCGATCTTGCTTTTTGGCTTTTTGGCGGGAGTGTGGGGGTCTAACTAAACACACCCTCTAACATATAAAATACAGTAATGGCTAAAATTACTATTATCCAAATATGGATAATAATGCATTTGGCCATTTTAAATACATATAACATTCAATAAATACAGTCAAAACATATTACACTTACCTTTTACAGGCACCCACGATGAAGGCCGTCTACATCCTCATCTTCATTCTGCCCATGCCCCTACGGGGCTGCAAAACATGCACAACAATTTCAATAGCCAATGTAATGTCCCCTAACCCCTTAATCACCATAGCGGTTATTAACCGCTACAGTCATTAAGGGGTTAACCCACCCTCACCCACCACTCGGGAGGCCTACATACCCTCCCACACTAACCCCCCACCTCGTGAGGCAAAACCACCCTCACCCACTACCCACAAGTGAGGCCTACCCATATACCCTTGGGGCCAATACCCCCTTCGCCATCCTGAAAATCAATTAGAAACTAACCAACATCAATACAATTAGCATCAATCAATTAATCCATTTCCTCAAACAATTAAAATACAATACAAATCAATTATACAATTCCCTATTCAATTGCTAAAGCAAAACCATTGCCAAAACAATTCTAATTTAAAGTAACCACCATCATTCTAATCTTACTACCATAAAGAAGCCATTAGCTAAATACACATTACATTATTCACAACAATGACAAAAGTATTATGTGGAACCACCATGGGGACCAAATTTGCGCCCAGCTACGCGAACCTCCTCATGGCCATGTGGGAAGATCAATACATATGGTCATGGGCGGGTCTGGGCGCAAATTTGGTCACATGGCGCAGATATATAGATGACATCCTCTTCGTGTGGAAGGGTCCACAGGGAGATCTAGATACATTCCTCAAAAATCTAGATAATAATGATTTTAATCTAAAATTTACCTCCATTTCCAGTGTCTCCTCGGTGAACTTCCTCGACCTCACCATTTATCTAGAAAGCAACACCATTAAAACAAAAAATTATTTTAAGGATGTTGACGCAAACAACTATATCTTACGGTCAAGCTGCCATCTAAATAGATGGATTACCAACATCCCATATGGACAATATAGACGTTTGAAGCGCAACTGTTCTAATAACAATGTATTTCAGGAACAATCGGTGGTCCTGTCGAGGAAGTTCAGAGAAAGGAAATATAGAGAGGATGTCATCCACAGTGCTTTAGAAAGAACTGCCAATACACCAAGAGAATCCATGTTAGTACCCAAACCAAAAGATCACCCCTGTACGAGCATTCACGTGCCATTTATCACACAATACAACAAGGACGCATTTAAAGTCAATAACATTATCAATTCACATTGGTCCATATTAAAAAATGATCCAATCATTGGGAAACATCTACCGGACAAAGTGAAAATGATTTATAGGAAAGCCCCGAACATTAAAAACATTGTGGCCCCTAGCGCCCTCAGGGAAAAAAACTTGCTAATCATTCTGGCTGGCTGAATCCGACACAAGGTTTTTACGGCTGTAAAATGTGTACAGCTTGTAATTTTAGTTCTAAAGTTACCAACAGTTTCACGTCCTATGCTACCAAGAAAATGTACAATATAAAACAGCATCTCAATTGCAGGTCACATTTTGTAATATATCTCATTGAGTGCAGTTGCGGTCTTCAATACATTGGAAAAACAATTTGTCCTTTGAAGACACGCATACTAGAACATATTGGAAACATTAGGAAAAAACTCACTACTCATAGTGTTTCCAATCATTTCTTGTTAATGCATAACTCGGACCCAATAGGGTTAACTTTTAAGGCCATAGAACAGGTTATGCCACATTGGAGGGGTGGCAACAGACATTCAGCTCTTTTAAAGAGAGAATCCTTCTGGATGTTTGAACTCAGTGCTATGTCCCCCTCGGGCCTTAACTTAGAATTTGACATTAAACCTTTTTTATAAGTTTTTATAAGATTTTTATATGACTTTTATTAGAATTTTTATAAGTTTTTTCATTCTCATGTTTCCTGCAATAACTTTTCGTTTCTATTCCCCCCAGGATATTTTATACTGTATTTTATTAATTTCTATTTAGTTAGATCATGAGATCACTATAGATTAGTTTTAACACTTTTTGAACTCTACATATGTATGATACAGAGGAATAGTAAATTGTATGTATCTGCCTTTAAGATTGCCCATTACATGTGGCAACTGATTACCCTCATTCTGATGCCAGCTTAGGCTAACAATATATATCATCATGCTATTTTGTACATTATATATATCATCATGCGATTTTGTACATTAGATTTTGTATCAGTAGGATAAATCAGACTATTTAGTTAGGATGTATTTGGAGATCAGATATATGTAAATGTTAATGCATTTATAAGTGATCTAGCTATCCTTTACATACTCTGGTGTTTACTAATATGGCTCTATTTATATGCAAGCAACACATCTACATGTTTGATATAGCGGGTGCCGTTGGGCAGTCACTGTCTGCAGAATATATATGTCCAATACATCAATGGACAGGCATTTAGTGGTTAAGTCCTTACTGACTGCCCTGCAAGACTGTGTGCCCAATTACCCCTGCAATACACCAGAGCAGCCATCTAGGCAATTGTAATCCTAGAGATAATTGTCTACCAGCATCTCCCAGTAAATCAATTAACAACTAATTGGAGGGTGTATATATATCAGTTATACCTCTCACAACGTCACTCCTGAGGACGCCAAGTAAGGTGAAACGCGTAGAGTGACGCTGTCTCTACCCACCGGAACCCTTGGATGCCGATGACGTCACTTCCGGTTGCTGACACGCACTCGTGACACGCACAGCAGAGAAGGAGGGAGACCAGAGAGAGAGGCCCCATCCGGTGGCAGCATCGAGCGATATTTGCAGAGATCATTGAGATCTAAAATGCTGTTTTTAATCTTGCAACATGTGAGTAGATTGGATTATAACTACTTCGTTTATTAAATTGTTTTACGGTCTACGCTATGTCCAGTGTTTTCCTGCCCTAAAGGTCAGCTGGGAACCACAGTATTCTGGCAGCACCATACTCCACAGATTGACACCAGCTCTTAAAGATACCTTTATGTGCCTTCATCCTACCTCACGTTTGTGAGTATTCTGTGTACACATTCTGTGCTAGCAACTTTACTCCATCACTGTTTGCACAATATTGCACCAAATCATTTTTCTTTTTATGTGTTTTCACATGGTATGCGCTTCCTGATGATCCACTTGCCACATTAAAAAATGGCCTCAAGGCCTTAGTGCATCGCGTCCCCGGCCTCACTTTTTAATGAACCTGCTTTTTGGTCAAATCAAAACGCAAAGCCATTGAGCTTAGTGCATAGCCCCTTAAGTATTTCCCAATGAGGCTTTAGGTCTGAGTTCATTGTGCTTAGCCTTTAGCCTTCAGGGATAGAGACATCCTGCTATTGATTGTGTAGCCACCAAGTGCTATGGAAATTGTCTGTATACCTCACTAGCCCCAGTAGTCTTTTTTCTGTATCTTTCAAAGGACATATATTATCAAATTGTCTTTTCAAGACTGGATTTAAATGTTGGAGCGCATATCACTAATTTGCTCATTCTTGAGAGAGTTGATCGCGAATTCTGCCCAAGGGAGTAACTCAGCCTAATTATCCTGACAGTCCTTAGAAAAACAACGCAAATACACTGACGACACGTTTAAATCGAGTAGGGCTAGTACCGCAAGCCGGGACATGTCCCGGCTTGCTAGCCCCACTCCCTCGGCGTGCCGCGCGTCACCGATGCGCGGTCACGCGTCATCGGGAGCCTGCGCCCCCTGCACGCACGTCCAGGGCTCCCCGAGGGAGCCCTGGTGTCCCGCGATGTGGGGGACGGCGGCAGAGGGTTCCGGGGGACCCGGCGGACCCGGCGAGCGGAGGAAGAAAGCCCCGATCGGAGGGCGCTCCTCCGCGGCTTTGGCGCGCGCCGGGCACCCTCCGGCGCGCGCCAGGTTACTGCTGCGGCCGAGACCGGGCAAATGCTCGAATAAACTCGGCCGCAGCAGTACTGTTCAAGGGACTGGTTCATGCATTCAGTCTGCCCATTTGTTTGGGGGTGGTAGCTGAGGAAAAAAGAAGGGTAATGCCCAACCTCTGGGAAAATGCACACCAGAATTTAGAAACCAATTGCGTACCCCGATCTGAAACAATGGACCACGGGACACCATGAATACGGAAAATTTCCTTTACAAAAATGTCGGCCAAAGTACTGGAATTGGGTAGACACTTGAGGGGAAAATAATGAGCTTGCTTGGAGAATCTGTCGACAATTACAAGAATGGTAGTCATACCATTAGATGGGGGAAGATCCACGATGAAGTCCATAGATATGTGACTCCACGGACGTTCTGGAACCGGGAGAGTTTGAAGAAGACCGGAAGGTTTTTGATGGACAGATTTATTTTGTGCACAAACTGGGCACGAAGAGGTGAAAGCTCTGATGTCCTTTGACATGTTGGGCCACCAGAAGGTTCGCCGAATCAAATCATTTGTCTTCTTAAACCCGGGATGGCCAGCAGATCTGGAGTAATGGCCACATTCCAGAATTTTGAGATGGAAACGTGGAGCCGCGTAAAGACGACCATCTGGGACTTCCAGCCCTTCGGGGACCTGAGTCTGAGATTCCAGAATTTTATCTAAAATGTCAAAGGAAGCGGCAGAGATAAACAAATGGGGGGACAGAATATTCTCCGGGATATCTTGTGACTTTTCCTCAGTGATAAACTGGCGGGATAGTGCATCCGCTTTGATATTCTTTGTCCCAGGAATATAAGAGATGGTGAAGTTAAACCTAGAAAAGAACAGTGCCCAACGAGCTTGACGGGGACAAAGCGACGAGCGCCTTAAATGTAAGAAAGATTTTTGTGGTCCGTCAGGATCGAAATGGGTTCCTTGGTTCCTTCCAGGAGATGTCTCCACTCTTGTAAAGCCATCTATATAGCTAACAATTCTCTTTTCCCCACGTCGTAATTTCTTTCTGCAGAAGAATTTTTTTTAGAAAAAAACCCACAGGGGTGTAAATTGTCTTCGGGGGTGGTCCTTTGAGAGAGAACCGCACCAGCTCCTACGTCGGAGGCGTCAACTTCAAAAGTAAAGGGGAGGGTGGGGACGGGATGTTGCAGAATTGGAGCTGAGACAAAGGCTTTTTTAAGAGGTTAAAAGGGCGGGTGGCCTCCAATGGCCATGAGGACGGATCGGCCCCTTTTTTGGTAAGGGTTGTAATGGGTGCACCAAGGTCGAAAAGCCAGCAATAAATTTCCTGTAATAGTTTGCGAAGCCGAGGAAGCGCTGAATCGCTTTTAAGGAGTTAGGTTGAAGCCATTCGAGTACGGAATTGAGCTTCTCCAGATCAATGTTGAAGCCTTGATCTGAGACAATGTATCCCAGGAAGGTAGTGGAGAATTGATGAAAGATACACTTCTCCATCTTGGCATAGCGTTTGTTGGCCCGTAAACGAGAGAGCACCATCTTGGCATGATGAATGTGTTCTTCGAGGGTTTTTGAAAAAATAAGGATATCATCCAAGTAGATAATTACACAAGAGTTCAATATGTCACGAAAAACCTCATTCATAAAGTCTTGGAAGACTGCAGGGGCATTGCACAACTCGAACGGCAACACCAAGTACTCATAATGACCGCTGCGTGTGTTGAACGATGTCTTCCACTCGTCTCCACTGCGGATGCGAATCAGGTTGTATGCTCCTTGTAGGTCAAGTTTGGAAAAAATGGTCGCGCCTTGCAGCCTATCGAAGAGCTCAGGAATAAGAGGAAAAGGATAGCGATTTTTGATGGTAATCTTGTTCAAGCCACGGAAATCGATGCACGGGCTAAGTGTCCCATCCTTTTTCTTTACAAAAAAGAATCCTGCTCCAGCGGGAGAACTAGATTTCCGAATAAAGCCTATTGAAAGGTTTTCAGAGATATACTCGGACATGGCCTCAGTCTCAGGCAATGATAACGGATAAGACCTGGCCTTGGGAAATGGTGCACCTGGAATTAAGTCTATCGGGCATTCGAAAGGGCGATGAGGGGGAAGCTCCTCGGATTTGGCCTTACTGAAGATATCCAGACGTCCAGAAGGGTGGCGTCTTGTGGGGACGTGGTCTCCAGACCGGCCGGTACCGCAGCGGGTGGAGCAGACACTCCTACATGAGAGGATCTCCAAAGAACAGGAACCTCGGCTGTCCAATTGATGATGGGATTGTGTAATTGCAGCCATGGTAAGCCCAGGATCATATGAACCGTAGGAGAGTGAATGACATCAAAAGAGATAATTTCAAAATGTCCATCATTCATAGAGAGTTCTAAAGGAAGGGTCTCCAAAGTAATAAAAGCTGGCTGCAGGGGTCGACCATCAATAGCCTCTAATACGACTGGAAAGGCCTTCTCCCGGAGAGGAATGTTATGTTGGGTAGCAAACGCCTGGTTTATGAAATTCCCTCCGGAACCGTAATCAAGGAAGGCCTGAGCAGGGGTCTGGATGTTTGCATGCTTTAGGAGGACCGACAATAGAAGACGTTTAGGGAGACGCTGTGAGGGAGGGGGAGAAGCAGAGATGGTACCCAGTGAGATTCCCCCATACCTCACTGGGCGTTGCATTTCCCGGCCTCGAAGGACAGCATGGCAGGATGTGCCCAGGAGAACCACAATAGAAGCACAGACCCTCATTTCTCCGACGTAATCGCTCCGTAGAAGGGAGGTGATGTGTGCCCAGTTGCATGGGTTCCGGAGCCTCCAGTGCGGGCAGAACAGGAAGAGGAGATCTGGAATTAGAAATCAAAGAAGTAGCAGTACGAAGACGTTGACGTTCAGCCCGCCTCTCCTGAAGTCTTTGATCCACCCAAACGCACAAAGCGATCAGGGCCTCTAGTGAGGATGGCCTCTCACGAGCCGCCAATTCGTCCTTTAAGGTTTCCGAAAGCCCCTGCCAGAAGGCGGCGGAGAGAACCCCATCGTTCCAATCAGTCTCTACAGCGATAGTCCGGAACTCCAGAGCGTAACGTGCCAATGATCTCCGACCCTGCGAAATATGGAACAAGGTAGATGCTGCCATATCACTGCGTCCAGGGGTGTCAAACACTAAACAAAATTCTCTTTTGAAATTGGCAAAATTATAAGTGAGTTCAGGTTTCAGTTCCCAGATTGGTGAAGCCAAGGCCAAGGGGTCCCCGGTGAGAAGGGAATACACGTATGTTACCTTAGTACGATCCGTGGGGAAGCGAGAAGGTGACAGTTCAAATTGTATCTCGCACTGGTTTAATAAACTGCAGCATGCAAGCAGATCTCCCGCGTATTTACTGGGAGTAGGTATCCGCAAGTCTGAGGGGCCTGTTCATTCACGAGATACTATGGAGGAAGAAGTGGGGGCATTGCCCTGGGGAATCTGAAGAGAGAGGGTATTAACTTGCTGGTTAAGGGAGGAGACTCAGTTATCCAAAAAATTAAAGTGTTTGTAAATGGTGGTTAAGGTATCTTCCACCTCAGGGGGGTTTGGGTCTGTTGGGCTCTGCATAATGTAACACTCGGCCTGCCCACAAGCCAGACGAGACCCCGGGACTGAGGTGGAAAGGAGTAATACCACACACCTAACAGTAAACAGGGGCACGGCCGGAGTGTGGAAGTAGCGTAGGTGGTCCGGGTAACAAGAATGTAAATGATACCGTACTTGACAGCTCCGGCGAAGAAGGGTAAAGTTCGTAAGCCTGGGTCGTGGAGTGGAGAGAGCAGCGTAGTAGATTGTCCGTGTGCCGTGTCCAAGGGTTGTAGAAGTTTGCAGCTTAGAAAGTCCAAAACGAAGCCCAAAGGGTTTCAAAGAGCAGCGTAGTAGAGTCCAAAGCAAAAGGTCAAATCCAGGGAGGTCAGCAGAATTTCCAGGGACTGGAGCAGGCACTGAAAGACAAGAGAGGCCAGGCAACAGCAGACAGCACCAAGGTACAGAAGCTGTGCAGAGCTCAGAGGAAATGGTGAAGGGGGATTATATAGGGGGCTGGGACCAATCAGGGGAAGGGCAGTGACGGAGGAGCGGCCCGAAGAAGAACCTGATAGGAGAGCAGAGTGTGAAAGTTTGGGACCAATGGGAGTGAGGGGAGGAACAGAGGAGTGACCTAAGTAAGACCCAGATAGGGGAGAATTACCAGAGGCATTGGGAGTGGTCTGAGTAAGGGGAGGAGCGGAGGGACGGACAAGGGAAGGGACAGAAAGGGAAGAAGAACCTGGGAAGCATAGCTGATGGGGAAGGGGCATGCAAAGTACGTGCGCCGCATCAGAGGAGGCGGAGAATAGGAGAGCTGTACCGGAGGGTTTGGGAGTAGTCAGAAGAAGGGGAGGAGCAGAGGGACGGACAGGGGAAGGACAGGGGAAGGGTCAGGTAAGGAAGAGGAACCTGGGAGGTGGAGCTGACCGGGCAGGGACAGAGACACGCAAGGTGCATGCGCCACGTCAGCGGAGGCGGAGTTAGGCGCCCGGCACCAACTAATGGTGGCCTGGGTCCACGCGCGCCCGTAGGGGTGATGCGCGTGGCCTGAAGGTGCGGGGACAGCGGACAGTAGCAGGGAACGCCGCCGTGGAGCCTGAATGGCCTGTAAAGATGGTAAGGAGGCGCTGGACGCGGGTATACCCGCAGCGCGGATCCTTACAGTTTATCGACACCTCCCCCCAGAGCGATTCATTAGAGGTTGAATGAATTAGAGAAGAGGTTCATTTCCAGGCTTTGTTTAAACATACAAATTAATCGTTCCTGGCGCTGTGAAAAAAGTCCAAAATACCGTGAACCAACAAGGCAGTCTCTAGTACAGGCTTCCTTAGGCAGATTGATGGTCTTGATAGTGGTTGTTCAGACAGGGGGGTTGTCTTTTAAATGATGTTCTGCTGCCTCTGAAATAACAGAAAAAACAGCAGGGCACGCCAATTGCGTAGTGTGTTTCATCAAATGTCTCCTATCTTAAACCCTAGAATCCTACTTACAGTATATGGGCTCGCTTTTTAGAGGGCCTATATTTGTTTGTTTGCCAGGCTTTGTTTAACTGTGTAAACTAGAGTGATAGCCCATAACCCCCCCCCCCACACACACACACACACAAACAGACTTCAAATGATTCTCATGAAATTAAAGAAGAACAATATTATTTGTGCAGGATAATCATGGAATAAGGATAAAACAAAAATATAATAGGTTGCCTCTTCTTACAAATTTACAATCTTGTCTTTATCTTCTTCATAATGGCTGCATTACAGTCTATAGTTCTTTCGTCATTGAGAGAGGGGGGATTAGGGTAAATTACTGACTGTTACTACCTTATACACACAGTACAATACTTTTGTCTTACCAACACATTAATACCAGGATTCTGGATTAAGCACAACAAGAAGGGCAAAATAAATTGTAATTTATTTCCTTTTAAGCCAAACACACAATCTTCACAATTACACTGGATAAAACACTTACTCGGATGGGGAAACGAAATCAAATGTCCACGGAATAAATAACTTAGCAACAAAGTCTCTGTACACCCCTGCACACATGCAAGTGGGTGCGCGATTTGAGCCGTGCGACAATCCTTGTCTAGGGGCGCAACTTGCCACCCCTATATCTCCACAGAAAGGAATAATTTCGTAAAAGTCCTTACAGGATTCGTTCGGGAATCCCCAGCTCAAACAAATTCTGAAAGAGGGGTGCAATTCTTCGTTACGATGTAGTTAACCCCTCACACTCCAGAACCGCTGATGCTGGAACTTGGACGTTTCTTAGTTGATCTTAGGTGAATCGGGTGATACGACTAGGATTGGGCTGCAGGCATGTTTATAGGGTTAAGGGTCCTATCTTTAACATACCCATCCAATACTCCCATGGGAACAATTTTTCCCACCTATCCTCGACTTGCCAGGAGTTCCTAGAATGGGCAGAAGTTGCTTCCCGGTCTGCTAAGGGCATGTGCCAACCTGACACATAAGCTGCTTAGCATACCGGGCCCAACCTCTTACTTGGCGACAGTAAGTCTGGGGTTTGGCTACCAAGTGTGAAGAGCCCATAATTATGGTATCTGATACTTGGAAATAATCCGGCTACCCTAAAACCTCAGTCCTCTGAGGCTTTTCAACTCCGAACTTCTCTAGACACTGGGGCACCAACTTAACAGGGTGCCCTTTGAAGTACGGAGATGAAAAATCCCGCAGCTCATTCATCCATAACATATGGGCATGTTAATGGATTCATCACCGGGCTGACAGAAAAGGGTCCCTGTCTGTATATTTAAAACACCATTGAAATACAGTTTATTTTTATACGTATGTTCTGTATATGCAACAAATATAAAATTCATTTGTATGTTCATGGTACTTTTTTAACTAGCTGCACTACAAAAATTAGAGTGCTAGCTCTTTCCTAGCGCAAGTTATCCACTTAATTGAAGGGGCTCTGTGATGTGGGTTGTGGCTTGACCTATAATCGGTCTGGGTTACAAGCCGGCATACAATGTATCCGTGCTGGCTTTGATCGGTAACCGCACACGCGCGCCACCAATTCAACTTAAATGGATAGCGAGACGGCTGGATGCATTGTAGCTCTCAGGTACTACAACTAGACCGCAGACCACTTATTCAATTGACTTTGCATTTTGACGTCTGTGGTCTGGAAACTGATACCAATCTTCAATGCAGCTACTTACTCAAAGGCACACTTATGCAATTTAGCACTTTGCACAGCGCTAGAAGCTCCCCTTTGTGTTGCGAATACAGTTTGCACATTTTCCATTCATTCACAATATTACAGCTAACTGCTGGGGCTGCAAAACAGGGACAATAAAGATAGTGGAGGGGAAAACAGGGCATTATGGTGACCATACCGGTTAACCCTTTCAGTCCTAACAAGGTTTAGGGTTAACCAGCCATTCATAATACCTTTATTATTGGCCTGTTAACTCTTCACCACCACACACCCCCTTCCTGTAGTGCTGCAGCTCTGAAAAGAAAAATTAGTGCATTAAAAGCATTGAGTATTTCACAATATTGGACTATAACTACTGTCAACTGTATACAGTATAACTATAACAAGTTATGAATTGGAGCACTGTGTCTTACCTGCCAGTATTGGAGGGAGGGGGGATTTCCTGCACTTTATTTATATTGCACTAACTATATACTGTATAACTATAACTATGCTACTGTAGGTTAAACAGCACACACGTCTAATACAAATGTACTGTACAGTGTACTTCCTCTACATATATATTTTGAGTGCCATACTTACCTGTATCATACTTACTTTACCTATACTTATCTTACTACAGTACCTTACTACGTTCCGGTGGCCTGCCCAATACGCTGTAAAAGAACGGGCAATACGCTAGCTATATGATCTATATATTTATTGCATCATTGTACGGTGAGTATGTTGTTTCAGAAACTCATTCCTTTTGCCAATTCATCCTATTTGGACAGTTTCACAACTTTTCTCAAATGATCCTTCATCTGATGCCATACCAATTCGATGGGATTAAATCTGGTGATCTGGAATTGGAGGGGGGGAAAAGGTGAATTAGTTAAAGAGATATAAACAGTGTAAAAGCATGAAACAGTTACCGTACAGTACACTGGAGAACTTACTCAGGTGGTGTCTTTACCCAGTTGATACCGCTCGCAAGAATATGGGCAGCAGTAGAGGCCGTGTGTTTCGAGTCATTGTCCTGGAAGAAACGGTGACCAGATGGGAAATCATGCCTAATGTATTCAACAATCTCGGGGACTATTTGCTCTTGGAAAAATAGTTTAGCCATGATTCCTGGAACATGGAAAGAAAAATGTACCAAATACTGTACAGTACAGTTGTACAGTGCATAAGGCCACAGCATGTGACTTTGTGCATTATTCTACCCTCAAAGATGATGATGAATCCTGGTCCACGTCTAGAGATCGCACCCCACACATGCATCTTCACTGGGTGCTTGGGACACGGCTTCAGAGATAGGCATCCTTTTTTGTGGAATGCAAAAGTGGCAAATCTCTCAAGAGCTACATTTGTCTCATCAGTAAAGATGACATCCTGAAAAGTCTTGCCACTTTCGATCCATGCCCGTGCCATGCCTGGTCCACTCTTTTGATCTTGTTGGTCTCCCTTATTATAGGATATGCTCTGTAATGACAAGGAATAATTTTACAGGTACAGTAAAACCACACTTTTACCTATTTTGTCACAGTAATACACGTACTTTACACGTCCATATTTCCATCCCAATTTGCATCTCATCTGTCTGATGCTGGTCTCAGATGCTGTTATATTGTGAGTTTTCTCCAGAGCAGTCTTGACCCTTGCTGCGCACCTCTCATCATTCTCTTCACTTATTTGGTCCACTAGAAGCGCTGTCGTCCTACACTGTAAGGAAAACAGAACAATTTGTTACAGTAGGCCCCAAATTTTCTATAAAATAAATGTAATACTGATTAACATTACAACTTGCCCAACAAATCATGCATCCCAATTGCCTGCACTGATGGTACTGTCCCACACTCAGTCACTCCTACAGTACCACCCATTGTGACTAAGCACTGCCATATACAGCACTTATTCCCTCTTATAACCTCCTTAGATTGTAAGCTCTTCGGGGCAGGGATTTTCTTTCCTATTGTCTGATTTTGCTGGACTTATTGCTTATTTGCTGCATTTATTTTAATATTATTATTCCCTGTACTGTTTTCTTTGTGAAGCGCTGAGTACACTTTTGGCGCTATATAAATAAAGACATACAGTACAATACAATATGCAATGCAGCCTGAAAAAGAATGAGAATGTGTGAATGTCTTGTATCGCTCTGGGGGAGGTGTCGGTAAGCTGTAGTACATGCTGTAAATAACATGGGTGTTTAATTGAAATATTTCCATAAACAGTATGCAAAACAGACCAAGCCTACATACTGTAGCAAAAGGTGAAGGTTTTCAAAAGTTTAACCCCCCCCCAAAATGAGACTATGCCACCTCATACAGTACTTTACATGTACAGTATACAGTCGAAATAAAAAGTAAGTGATTTTAAGAATTGAAAAATTGATAAAAATATTAAATACATGCATACAAGACGTTATTAGAGTAATAGGACAATTTTTTCCCTCTAAAATAATTGCTAGGAAAAAAGTACTGTAAAACAAACTAAGGCATTTTACCAGTAATAGTGTAATCACAGTACATACTGTACCGTAAAGAAAACAAAAATACTTACTCTGTAGTGACTGTGGAACTCCGCTTTACACTTTTTGCCTTACCATGGGCATGATAACTGACTGCGCTTTTTGTTAACCGAAACCCGACGCAACTAACCAGCGTTGGATCTGTAAAATTCCGTGTCCATTTTTGTACATATCCTGTATTCTAATGGTGAGATACTTTTAAATCCTTTTCATCTGCATCACTGCTTTTAGAAAAAAAATCAAGCACAGAGGAATGTATATTGAATGTATATTCGATGTGTATTCAATGTGCATTGAATCAACAAAATGGATGGTGTATTTATACTTTAATTTAATGGCCTCAGCCTCGCTCAACAGGTTTAGTACACAGTGCCCACTTTTAACACCTGCAGCTCGTGTCCATGCCCGCAAAAAAAATCAAATAGGGACAGAGTGTATAAAATGTGACACAAATTGCATAGCCTTTCCACGCTGATCTCTATCTGAACTTGCTCTTGTCCAGATATTGCATTGTATTGTGAATTATTTCATCTGCATCCATGGATCAACCCCGATTCTACAAATGCAGGAACCTGCTTGCTTCTGCCGTGCTGACCACGAGAAAGCAAAAGGCAGAAGCTGTTTACAAGCCAAAGTGAAAGGAAAATTAAGAAAACATTCTGAAGGCTCCAAAGGCTTAGAACCCTGGGCCTTATTATGTGAAGAAGAAAATGGCTGCTATGTAATTAAAACAAAGGCTTTGGTCGCCCGAAATTGACCCGGCAACCACCCACGACGCTACTCTGCTGGGAACCCCCAGCTCATCTGCTCCAGAACCCATCCCTTCAGATTCTCTGCTGGGCACCCCCAGCTCATCTGCTCCAGCACCCATCCCTTCCGATACTCTACTGGGCACCCCCAGCTCATCTGCTCCAGCACCCATCCCCTACGCTGCTCTGCTGGGCACCCCCAGCTCATCTGCTCCAGCACCATCCCCTATGCTGCTCTGCTGGGAACCCCAAGATCATATGCTCCAGCACCCATCCCCTATGCTGCTATGCTGGGAACCCCAAGCTCATCTGCTCCAGCACCCATCCCCTATGCTGCTCTGCTGGGAACCCCATGTTATCTGCTGGAGCATTAATTGCAGAAAATATTAAAAATGCATAACTACCGTCAGGTTTTTTATACATATACGATGTACACATGGTGTACAGTCCAGTCAGCAATTGTTCAAGGATACTGTAGGAATGTAGGAAAAAGCACACAGCTTTGAGTTTTATACGTTTTTATTAATAAGCGCCTAAATTTGATAACGTCTTCAAGGTCGAATCACAATTGACCACTGTGGTACTGTTGACTTGGTTTTTATCTTTTTTAGAAACACCTGCTAATTGACACAGTAGCACAGACAGAACTGTACACATTACAATTCATTAATTTCTGCCACCTGGCGGATATACAAAGAATTGCACCCAAAGAAATCCGAAACCATTAAATTAAAACAGATCAACCGCGTAAACCGCGGGTGCCTGGCAGTGTGAAGGTGGGAATGCGGCGTAAATACTGTGTGGAATATAGCAGAGCACACGAAAAAGGTTTTGGGATTTGTTAAAATAATGGCCGCTGCATCTGTTTATCGAGGACATCATCTTCATCTGGAAAGGGTACCGTAACAATCTAGATGAGTTCCTAGAATATTTGGATTCCAATTCAGTTAAACTTACGTTTACCTCGAATGTCAGTGATTCCACCATACATTTTATAGATTTAACTATCTCTCTCTCTCTCTCTCTCTCTCTCTCTCTCTCTCTCTCTCTCTCTCTCTCTCTCTCTCTCTCTCCCTCTCTCTTTCTCTATCTATCTATCTATCTATCTATATATATAGCGTAGATGACCTAGGCGCAAAGAAAAGCATACAGGAAGGGGGAGAGAATAAAAATTATTTGGGTGAATCCCACACCATATATAAAATGGAGAGACACTAGCAGCTGGTTTGGATTTGAAGAAACAATTCTATATATAGACTTGTCTCTGTATCCAATAGTAGATATAAATCTGCTTGTGAACAAAATCGCACCCGTAGAGATTAGTAATCAAACCACTGATATATAGGATAGGTATCAGGGCTTGGTAATGTTGTTATAATCAGTGCAGGGATAAGATGTATAATATCCTTCTTGAATATGTTTATCAAAAACCTTTATAACCAACAAATGGTATGCAATAATAATAAAACATGCAATTTATGCTGTAATTGAAAGAGGATCACAGATGCTAAGCTGTATGTGGAGATGAAGTCACAATATGAATAAAAGTCTTTAAAAAGACTAACTATATCCTTAAGACACAGTTTATTACACATGGAGTGTAGATTGAATTGGAGTCCCAGTTGTTCACCTTACCCACTGTGATGATCTTCTGGGTGGTGGGTCTGGGACAAAGGGGAGGGAAGGGAAGGGAAAAGGAACAGTAGAATAAGATATCACAAATGTGTTAGTGATTACAAAAATGCCTTCAGGTCCCACTCCGTGTTGAGACCCTTAGGCATAATTGTGTCCACAGTGATAATCCAAAATGTTTCTCTTTGGTATAGAATTTTAGATCTTTCTCATCCTCGAATATTTGTTTTAATCTGTTCTAAGGCAATACATTTAAAGTTTTTTAGACTGCCATGTTGGCATTGTTTGAAATGACTAGAGACTGGATGGGTAATATCCATATTTTTTATATGTCTCATGTGTTCTAGCATCCTAATTTTGAATGCTCTAGTGTAAGTCCCATGTATCTTTTATTGCACCCACATGTGATCATATAGATCACATGGTCAGTATTACAGTTTAAGAAGGAGAGAATTTTAAATTCTTTAGTATTTTCACTATTCATGAAGATTTTGGATTTTTGGACATATTGGCAGATTTTGCATTTTCCACAGGGGAAACAACCTAAAAGGTTAGGAAGTAGGAATTATCAAACGCATCCTGAACAAGCACTGGCATGTGTTGAAGAACGATCCTGTTCTGGGTAGCCATATTCTAGATACGGCTCAGGTTCTCTTAAGGAGGGCTCCAAATATCAAAGTGAAAATATCTCCAAGTGCTCTGAAAATAAATAAAAATGCTATTATACCTGGATGACTCAATCTTCCAAAAGGTTTTTTCAATTGTAAAAATTGCACAGCATGTAGGTTCAGTTCTTTTTCAGGGGTTACTTTTATATCTCATACCACAGGACAAAACTATACAATTAATAGACATATTAATTGTAATCTAGTTTTAAAGTACATCTCTTACATTATCCCTGTGGACTACAATATATTGGCAAGACCATCAGACCCCTATGAACCAGAATCTTGGAACATACAGTATATGGAAAATTAAAAGAAAGTTAGCCACACATAGGGGGTCATGCACTAAGCAGTGGAAAATTGCATTCGCCAGGGGTTTGAATTCGCCATGTTTTTGGCGTGTTGCCCTCACTGTATGCAGGAAGGGCCGAATCCCTGGCGAATCACAGCGAGAGCAACATTGCCAAACATGGCGAGTAACTGGTGGCGAGACAGTCTGCCTGGCGAGAAGCTGCAGAGAAGCCGTCCCCTGCCGAGATGTGTCTGCAGCAGAGAGAGATCCGCCGCTCTCTCTGCGCAAACATCAACACATTAAAAAATCTTTTAAATACAATTTTATTCATAGTGTAAATGTGCAGGGGTCTCCGGAGCTGAACCGCATTGGTTTCAGGCCCGAGGACCCCCTGCTTCCCGAGATACAGGCCCCGTTATGAGGTGCCGGTATCCCTCTGCATTTAAATGTCCCGATCACGTGACCGTGGAATGTAAACAAAGCAGAGGGATACCGGCACCCCATAAAGGGGCCTGTGTCTCGGGAAGCAGGGATCCCTGGACCTAAAACCAAAGTGGTTCAGCTCCGGAGACCCTCTGCACATCTACACTATGAATAAAACACCCATTTCAATAAACAATCATTCCTTACCTTTGCGGCTATGTGCTATGGTAACGAAGCAGCATGAAAATATTTTTAATAATAGTGTACTGTGAGCAGGGGGTCCCCTGTGCTGAATCGCATTGATTAGTGGATCAGGGACCCCCTGCTTCCCGAGTTACAGGCCCCGGTATGTGTCATCGGGTGCCAGTGTCGCCGCCATCTTTATAGCGTTCCATACGCGACGTGCCCGGTATAAAGATGGCGGCGACACTGGAACCAATGCCCCAAACCGGGGCCTGTAACTCGGGAAGCAGGGGGTCCCTGAGCCACAAATCAATGCGGTTCAGCTCAGGGGAACCGCTGCTCCCGCACAATATTATGAAAATACATTAATGCTGCTTCATTACCATAGTGGATAGCCGCTAAGGCAATGAAGGGATTAAGGCATAATAGCATGTTTATTGGGGACAATTGCCCCCAATAAACATTGCAATAAACAACATACACCCCATGTGCCCCCAACAACCCCCATACCCCCTTAACATATATCACATTTTTGGGATGCACAGCAATGATACTATAGGCCGGCGGTGGCCCTCGGGTGTTACCCGCACGCCTGCAGTACCAATTCAGTGCACCCCTAAAAAAAATTACAACACATAAATACACCACCCTTAACACATACAGTATAGTAATGTGCAAAATTCATATTATCCACATAAGGATAATAGTGAATTTGCCCATTTAAAATACATAAAGAACAATAAATACAATAAATACATATAGCACTCACCCATGTCCGGCTGCCACAATGAAGGCCATCCTCATCTTCATCACCGTCCATGCCCCATCCGATGCTGCAAAACATGAACAAGAATAAAAACAACCAATGTAATGTCCCCTAACCCCTTAATCACCATAGCAGTTATTAACTGCTACAGTCATTAAGGGGTTAACCCACCCTCACCCACCACTCGGGAGGCCTACATACCCTCCCCCACTACCCCCCCACCCCGTGAGGCCTAACCACCCTCACTCACCCAATACCCAGCCGGGAGGCCTACACTCCTACCCTTGGGGCCAATACCCACTTCCCCCACCCCCAGTCCCCCAAATAAAAACAATACACAGCCCCACAATAAACATCATTATATTTATGAAATACATAACCTGTCCCCCCCCCCCCCATAAATATAAGATTTATTATTTTACATACAGGGTTAGTAACCCAGGCCCACGGGAGTCCCCGGTAGGTCTGACGGGTCACTTCACAGACTTACAGTAGCCCAGCACCATGTTTCAAACAGGGTCTGGAGGCCTACGGGTGGATGCTGTTTTTTGTAATTTTTTATATGTGATACAATTTTTTTCCATTCTCATTTCTTGCCACTGTATGTATGTATGGATGTATGGATGTATGTATGTATGTATGTCACTATCGATATATACATACAGGGTAAGAAATGATTTGGTTGGGAATGCTTGTTTTGCACTATATAAATGTATTTTGATATGCTGCTATTCTTAAATGTGTGTAATGTTATTATTAATTAGATAGATGTAATTTTTGGTGTTGTATGCTGTACTTTAGGTCAGGGTTAGGCTTGCTTTTTTATAGTGGTTTTTTATTGGTACTACTATTTTGTCAGATGTTAAAATTTGTTGGATAATGGGTTTGTTTAACGATTAAAAGAGTTAATTGTGTAATTGATTTGGATGGTATTTTAATTGTTTAGGGATTTGATTCATTAATGGTAATATCTATCTCTATCTATCTATCTATCTATCTATCTATCTATCTATCTATCTATCTATCTATCTATCTATCTATCTAGTTGCATGATGAAGCCACTGTACAAATGAATGAATGAAGGGTGGGTATCGGGCCAGGGTGGTTTAACCCCTTAATTACCTTTGCGGTTATTATCCGATAAGGTGATTAAGGGGTTAATTGATATCAGAATGTAATTGCAATGTATTGGCTATGTATTTTGTTGGCAACAGAGGACACGGATTTTGCTGGCGAAGGGGCTTCTTATTGATGAGGTCAGTAGAACTTTATTTATTTTATTATGCTACTTAATGTGTTTAATAATGGGCAAATAATCTATTATCTATTTCTGGATAATAGTTATTTTGCACATTATTGTACTGTATGTGTTGGGGGGTGGGGATTGATGTATATAATGTATAGTACATGTTAATTTTTTTTACATACAAGGTTGTTTCCTCAGGTCTGCGGGGGACCTATGGAGACCACCTGCAGTCTCCCTGGGCTTCTCACTGGTAAACGACTGCCGGGTCCATGGGGGACACCTGCGGGGAAGAACCGGTGGCCCCACATGTGCTGTGGGGACACCGCGGACCCGTTGGGACCACCTGTGGGCCCCCAGACCCTGTGGGAACCACCCAATGCCCCTCAGACACCTATGGGTCTGACCCGGGGCCCCCCAGACAGAAGCGGGCCTACCCATGGGGACCCCATTGTGGCCCCAGTGACCCGCGGAGACTACCTGGTGGACCACGGCACCTGGCGGGGACCACCCGTAGGCCTCCAGACCCTGTTTGAAACATGGTGCTGGGCTACTGTAGGTCTGTGAGGTGACCCGTCAGACCCACCGGGGACTCCCGTGGGCCTGGGGTATTAACCCTGTATGTAAAATAATAAATCATGTATTTATGGGGGGGCAGAGGGGGTGGGTTATGTATTTAATAAATATAATGATGTTTATTGTGGGGCTGTGTATTGTTTTTATTGTGGGTACTGGGGGTGGGGGAAGGGGGTATTGGACCCAAGGGTATGTGGGTAGGCCTCCCGGCTGGGTATTTGGTGAGTGAGGGTGGTTAGGCCTCACGGGGTTGGGGGGGTAGTGGGGGAGGGTATGTAGGCCTCCCGAGTGGTGGGTGAGGGTGGGTAAACCCCTTAATGACTGTAGCGGTTAATAACCGCTATGGTGATTAAGGGGTTAGGGGACATTACATTGGCTGTTTTTATTCTGGTTTATGTTTTGCAGCATCGGAGGGGGCATGGACAGTGATGAAGATGAGGATGGCCTTCATCGTGGCAGCCAGACAAGGTGAGTGCAATACTGTATTATTTAATGTATTTATTGTTCTTTATGTATTTTAAATGGGCAAATGCACTATTATCCATTTGTGGATAATAGTAATTGTGCCCATTACTATACTGTATGTGTTAGGGGAGTGGGGGGTGTTATTTCTTTATAAGTATGTGTGTGTTTTGACATTAATTTGGGGGGGCACAGAATTGGTGCTGCAGGCCTGCGGGTAACACCCGAGGGCCCCCGCTGGCCTATAGTATCATTGATATGCATATATGTGTATGTTAGGGGGGTATAGGGGTTGTTGGAAAAACAAAATGGCCGCCGCAGAAAAAAAAATATTAAAAAAAATATTTTAAAAAAATGGCCGCTGCATCAGTGCTACTGCGTCTGCCGGAACTCTCCCAGCGTTCCCAGACCCGGTGGGGCAGCGGCAACCACACAAATCTCTTACCTGGCATTTGGCAACTCTGCTCCCGGTGTCTGTCAGTTTTCGGAATGCATAGCATATCACTGCTGTGTTACGATGGCACTGCGCATGTGCATGGGATCGGGTTTCAAAGAAGAGACTGTGGCGTCCCTGCTTTGTTTACATGAGCCATGTGCAATGCTCTCCACATCCAGACACATGCGCTATTCACGGCTATGACGAAACACTACACAGACAGTATGGGCGGACAGTGTGTGTGTTAGTGTGTGTGTGTGTGTGTGTGTGTGTCAGTGTGTGTAAGTGTGTGTCAGTGTCATTGTGTGTGTCAGTGTGTGTGTGTTTAAGTGTGTGTAAGTGTGTTAGTGTAAGGGTGTGTGTAAGGTTGTGTGTCAGTCTGTGTGTGTGTGTGTGTGTGTGTGTGTGTGTGTGTGTGTGTGTGTGTGTGTGTGTGTGTGTGTGTGTGTGTGTGTGTGTGTGTATAAGTGTGTGTAAGTGTGTAAGTGTAAGGGTGTGTGTAAGGGTGTGTGTCAGTGTCATTGTGTGTGTGTGTCAGTGTGTGTGTGTTTAAGTGTGTGTAAGTGTGTTAATGTAAGGGTGTGTGTCAGTGTGTGTCAGTGTGTGTGTGTTTAAGTGTGTGTAAGTGTGTACGTGTAAGTGTAAGGGTGTGTGTCAGTGTGCATCAGTGTGTGTGTGTTTAAGTGTGTGTAAGTGTGTGTAAGTGTGTAAGTGTAAGGGTGTGTGTCAGTGTGTGTGTGTTTAAGTGTGTGTAAGTGTGTAAGTGTAAGGGTGTATGTAAGGGTGTGTCAGTGTCATTGTGTGTGTGTGTGTGTCAGTGTGTGTGTGTTTAAGTGTGTGTAAGTGTGTAAGTGTAAGGGTGTGTGTAAGGGTGTGTGTCAGTGTCACTGTGTGTGTGTGTCAGTGTGTGTGTGTGACAATGTGTCGGTGTGTGTTTAAAACCTCAGCAGTAGAATAAAAAATGAAAATGCACAATTGTACAGTATTAACACTTTTATTGATGCATTCTACAATAAAGTACTGTATTTTAAACACCAATTATCGTGTTGTTCATTTCTCATAAATACTGTAAATAAAGTACTGAACGTTAAATAACTTTTTGCTCAACACACAAAAACACATACAGTATCTACTGTAGATACAGCACATACTGAACTCGCAACTGATTTTATACATGTAACATTCCAGTTACTGTAAATTGCTGTTTGAACATTAACAATGGGGCTGTAATTCCTAATTAAAATGAAAACAGTGTAATGCACTCTGTGTTCATGTAACAACTGTACAACAAAAAACATACAGTGCACATACAAAATATAAAGTCCCCAGCGCTATAAGTCCAAGATACCGTGATCCTAAAGGCAGTCTTTGGTCTTTAAGATGGTGAATGGGCTTTGGTAAAGATGCTCCAGATGGGATAGTGTCCTTGATGTAGATGGTACACCGTCTGAAATAACAGATGACATACACACCTGATTGCGCAGCGTATTTCAACAATCAGAGCCCTATCTGAGACTATGAAGAATCCTACTCACATAATGTACGCCAGTATGTTCAATGGAGAGAATCTGTAATGGCTCCCCTTCTCCTCAGCTCCTCTCACGAACCCCACGTGGAAACAGCTTGCTGGGGTCGACCTCAATCCGCAATGGCGTCAGGGATGGTTCCGTTGCGGCACCCCCACAGATATGTGATAAGGAATAGGCACAATATAGTGTACTATGAAACGACCTTTAATGACTAAAACACTATAAAAGGTATTAAAATACACTCACATGGTGCAACAGTGAATCGTACTCCTCTCGAATGCCGTCCGCAGCTTGCAATTCCTAATAGCACGATAGAGAGGATCACTGCATGCAGACACGCCCTGACAATCCAGGAGGAGCACATATGGGAAACATAAAAAGAATAATGCAAAATATAAGTGCAGCCGTATTAGTATAGAGATGTATGATGAGGTGTAATCTTGGCTCTTGTGGTAAGCTTACTTACAAGATGTCAATAATATAAAAGCGTTTTGCAGATATGGCTGCTACCCAGTGGATGATAAAGATGTGTGGAACTCCCTCTAGGCTCGTCCCGTCAATATGGTTGTGGTATATATGAGAGAGAGAGACAGCAAAACATAGCGCGATCTGATTTATACAAAACTTTATAAAAAACGGGTATATAAAATGTGCACTTACAATGTGCTAAAAACAATCAAGCATTTGAGACAATCAATGTGTGTGTACTGGGGTCACCGCAGCTCTCACCGCCTCCCCTTGGTAATCCGGAGCTCCTTCGCTTGCACTTTGAAGTCACAGCTTCACTCCGAGCTTCCTTCTGTGTCTGTGACATCACGGCACTGAGGGAAGTGGAACTACGGATCGCCCACTGGTCCAAAACACCACTCTACGCGTTTCGCCCAGCCCTTCTGAACTGCTTACGGCTTCGTCAGGAGTGTGTGGATGTAGGAGTTAATGGATAAATATATATATACCCTATTCTGCTCCACATTATTTAATTGGTTAAAACAATTAGTTTAATTGATAAAGATAAAAGAGAGGAAGAAAGACTGAATAAGAAACTGAATAGGACTAAATCATTAGACTCAAGAGAAAGAGATGATAAGCAAAAGAAATCAGAAAAACTTTCAAGTACAGACTCCTCTTTTTTAAATGTAGGAGAGGGCCCTTTCACTTTGTGGGAAGGGAAGAACACATCCCAACAAAAACAAGGGATGGGGCTAAATGGCAACTCCAAAAGAGGAAGACTGTCAGAGGAAAGAGAGGCAGACGAAAAAGGGAGAGAAAAAAGGAGTGTAAGATAGATGCAGAAAATGTTTTCAATTTAAGTAGTATCACTTTAACAGATCCACAAAAAAGTATTTTTTCTAGAGGGCTATCTTTTGCCCCTATGAAGGGACACAGCAACTTCGATCTATATATAGATGCCAATCGTTGTCTCAGAAAGCTTACAGTGAAGAGGTGTTTTTTAGGGAGACACATTGAACCCAAGTTAAATGTTGAAGTGCTTCCTAGTGTACAACAGGAAAGACAGTTTGTCCACACAGGACTAAAGCCTAAATCCACCTTCTTCCCCCATTGTGCCTCTGGGAATCATTTGGAAGTTTTCTTCCAAATAATAACCAAAGATTTTGAACATCTGGCCAAAAAAGATAGTGCTCAGAACCAAAAAAGAAAAGTCGAAAACTTGACTAAAATTGAAAAGAAGGTTTGAAACAACTAGTGGAGAATGACAACTTAATTATAAAACAGGCAGACAAGGGAGGGGGAGTGGTCCTAATGGACAGGTCTGATAACGAGAAGGAGGCATTGAGATTATTGGGAGATAGTAATACGTATAAGGTGGTTACCCTCTAATCCCATTAAAGGATATACAGAGGAACTTAAAAAACTATTGGATGGGGGAAGGGAGACCGGCATACTGGATGAAAAGGAATACAAATTCCTCTATCAGGATAAAGCTAAGATGCCGGTCTTCTATTTCCTTCCCAAGGTACACAAAAGTGTAGTCAATCCCCCAGGCCGACCAATAGTCTCGGGGATTGACTCACTAACAGCCAATCTTTCCATGTATATCGATACCTTTTTACAGAAATATGTAGTGGAACAGAAATCCTACCTGAGAGACACATTGGATTTGCTGGATTTGTTAAAAGATGTAAAATGGGAGGATCACTATTTTTTAGCAACATGTGATGTTGCATCACTATATACCGTGATTCAGCACACTCAGGGATGTGCAGCAATAAAAAGATTTTTGCAGGAGGACGAGACTATACCTATATCACAGGTTAATTTTATTATTGACAGTATTTATTTTATTCTTCAGCACAATTATTTTTGGTTTGGGAACACCTTTTATCTACAACAGTGTGGGACGGCGATGGGGAAGAGGTTCGCGCCGAGCTACGCTAACCTGTTTGTTGCAAATTGGGAGAATGAGAACATCTGGGCAGGTCGCGGGCTCTGCGCGGACCTTGTCCTCTATCGTCGTTACATCGATGATGTGTTTATCATTTGGAGTGGAGGGGAAGATAGTTTAGTCACATTTTTGGAGAACATGAACACCAATACATACAATCTCACATTTACCAACGAAATGAGCAGGTCTACTGTGGATTATTTAGAGTTGAATATCTATATTGACAATAATGTGTTGAAGTCTAAGACCTATTTTAAGGACACAGATAAAAACAACTTCATTAGGAGAGACAGCTGCCATCTACCAAGATGGATGGATAATGTACCAGTCAGTCAACTTATTCGCATTAAAAGGAATTGCACAGATGTAGAACAGTGTGGTATACAATCAGAAAAAGTTCACAATAAATTTCTAGAAAAACATCATAATAAGGAATTGATTAAAAACGCAAGGGAAAAGGTGGACAATATGAACAGAGGGGACTTACTAACAGTGAAAAAAAGAAAAAATACAGCTAACAGAGACTTTGAATATGCTTTTCTTACTGGGTACAACAGGGAGGCCACAAGCATTAGCAATATTATTCGAAGACACTGGGACATCCTAAAAAATGATCCTATTCTAGGTCCAGTTATACCAGATAGACCAAATATCATTTTCAAAAAAGCTAAAAACTTAAAGAATAAATTGGCGTCAAGCGCTCTTAGAGAAAGAAAATGTTTGGATAATAGTTGGCTTAATATGAAAGGATTCTTTGGTTGCAAGAAATGCACAGCTTGTCGGTATAAATCACCAGAACACACTTGTTTTTCCTCAAACGTAACAGGAGAAAGCTTCAATATAGAAAGCTTTATAACCTGCAGGACGGACCATGTGGTGTATCTTCTGGAATGTTCCTGCAGGTTAGAATATGTAGGAAAAACTATTAGGCCTGTGTGGACAAGGATAATTGAACATCTGAGTGGAATAAATAGAAAGCTCATGAATCATAATATACCTAAACATTTCTCTGAACATCATGCTGGTGAGCCCACAAGCTTGCAATTCAAAGCAATAGAACATGTATTACCGCACTGGAGGGGAGGTGATAGGGGATCAGAATTACTCAAAAGGGAGACCTATTGGATTCACCATTTAAAAACTTTAATGCCAAAAGGTCTAAATGCAGAAATAGATCTTGCACCCTTTTTATGATGAAGATGTATCTAATGATCCTTTTTGCTTTCCCTGCTCTGTTCATTTCATTTCAGCTTTCTGCGTCATACCATCAATGTTGAAAACATATAGATATCCTTGCATAGTGTATCTAGACCCCTCTGGATTATGTTATAAATATCTTTAGTTTTATAAAGCAATTTGTACATGTGTATACCTTAGATGTTCTCTGTGTAATATACACACTAGGACACATGCGTCTATGTTATGTCTTTTAAACCTGACAAATATAGAAATCTTATGTTTAAAATATGAAACTCAGTTGTTAGATAATATCAATTCTTTTTAATTATTGTACATACCTTAATGATACCATGTATAAATTAAATAGCTATCTGTGTTCTTTGTATCTTTATACTTATTACTGTTCATTATATTTAGGAAAATATACCAAATTGATACAGTAGATATATTAATTGTAATATTTGCTGCATGTGTATGGAATATGTTATGTGGTGTTAATGAGAACTCCTGACGAAGCTGTTGCGAAACGCGTAGAGTTAGAGTTTGGAGAGATCCTGCGCCTGGAAGAACTGGCAAACTATTGCTGAGATTGCTCCCATTCTGGCCTCCCGCCCTCACCCGTGACGCGAAACCAGAAGTGACGCGACGGCACTGACTGATACGGAACTACACTGTGAGGGGAAAGTGAAGCACCGAGCAGCAGCTTACTTTTTACCAACCTTCTATCAGCGGTTCTCTCCACTACCCATCTTAATTATGGAAAATGTGAGTTTCCTTAATATCTGTGTTTAATACATATGTATAGTTCATACAATATGCACTATTTGTGGTTTCCTTTATTTGCATATCATCCGCTTCATTGAGAGGTATACAGACTCCAGTTACACAAAGGGCTCCAGTCAGAGAGAGAAGGATCTCTGACATGCAGTGATTTAACACGATTTTTGTGAGTTCATTTCTTACGTTTTTTATCATTTTTGTAGCAGTGAATTACCATCTGCACTATATATATTTATATATTTTTTGCATATCACGAGCTTATCCTGCGCTCCTCCTCAACCCCAAGAAAAGAATAATTCACATCCTGGGATTTGGAACGGTCCCATCAGAGGAAGTTGAGCTGCTGTTGTACACTGTATTTCATTTTATTTATCACTTTATGGTGTAAGGTTTATTGTGTGTACTTAAGGTGTGTCACTTATCACACTGATTTATATACTGTTTAGGAAGCGCCCAGTCCATCCACTTCCCCCACTCCCCCACCCAGTGTTAATGAAACGTCATTTATATTTAATTAATAACACATATTATTTACTATGGCTATATATTAGTCTATAGTACAAATAGACCATCTAGTCATCTTATTATTCACTTAATTAGTGCACACATATAGTCCCGTCCAATACCATTATTCCCTGTGATTTTTAGTGCTTAAATGTAAGTAAGTTGATCCTCCAACTACACATGTAAATTAAAGCTGCTAATTGTAACCATGCAAGCAGCACCTCCCTTAATAAATCCTTTGCGAAATATCCTCTGCTATTTTCATTGAAAAATATAAGAATGTGTAGTAACTGAATTCTAATCTTTTAATATGTATTTACAATAGTGCCAGCTGCCAATTATAATTATAAAACAGTACCGTCTCTAATTGACTCTGAAATAAATTATATTCTGCCAATGATTACTAATAGGCAGTATTTCCTCAAACTTACCTCCAACTAAATTCTCTACCTCAGATAATGCAGTACACATATTGCTCTATCAAAGTGATGTCACCAACACATAATTAAATCTCTTTAAATGATGTTTCATAAAATGTTAGAATCTGTTAAATAGATCTTGATGTTATGTCTAAAAGTATGGTCCGATTGTATATACTTGCTAAATACATAGCGCTATGTCAATTAAACTAATTGTTTTAACCAATTAAATAATGTGGAGCAGAATAGGGTATATATATGTATCCATTAACTCCTACATCCACACTCTCCTGACGAAGCCGTAAGCAGTTCAGAAGGGCTGGGCGAAACGCGTAGAGTGGTGTTTTGGACCAGTGGGCGATCCGTAGTTCCACTACCCTCAGAGCCGTGACGTCACAGACACAGAAGGAAGCTCGGAGTGAAGCTGGGACTTCAAAGTGCAGGCGAAGGAGCTCCGGATTACCAAGGGGAGGCGGTGAGAGCTGCGGTGACCCCAGTACACACACATTGATTGTGTCAAATGCTTGATTATTTTTAGCACATTGCAAGTGCACATTTTATATACCCGTTTTTTATAAAGTTTTGTATACATCAGATCGCGCTATGTTTTGCTGTCTCTCTCTCTCATATATACCACAACCATATTGACGGGACGAGCCTAGAGGGAGTTCCACACATCTTTATCATCCACTGGGTAGCAGCCCTATCTGCAAAATGCTTTTATATTATTGACATCTTGTAAGTAAGCTTACCACAAGAGCCAAGATTACACCTCATCATACATCTCTATACTAATACGTCTGCACTTATATTTTGCATTATTTCTTTTTATGTTTCCCCTGCTCCTCCTGGATTGTCTGAGATATATCATATGTTCTGGAACCCGTGAAACAGGTCCCACCAGAGGGTTTGAGCAGGGTCACCATTATTAGCATTATTATATTGGTTATTGAGTACACAGTTTATATCACTTATTTCACTTTTCTCACTTGTGTATATATATACGTTTAATTATCACATTATAAGTAGTTAGCGCCTTTATCACTTTATCTCACTGTACTGTAGGTAAAAACATTTATTTATGAATGCAATTTAAAACAAACAACATTTTTTTATTGTAGTACAGCAAGTCAAAACATTTACAGGTGTATGGTGCAAATAAAAACATTTATTTAGGAAAACAATCAACAAGTCAAAAATGAATCAGGCAGCGAATTCGATCCCCAGCAGTGAGTCCTTCCAGGGACGATGCCTTGTATGCCGCAAAATGCCATTGATGGAGTCTCTCACGATTTTCATCAAATGATCTGTAATGGAATAATAGCGCCGCAATTCCTCCACAAAAGTCTTTCTTAAATTTTCAGGAAGAGCACTTTTGACACAATTCCCTTCGTAATTTACATTGTGGGCACATCCGCAGTATACCTCGTAGGTCACGTGGTGCTTGAAAATGTACATGGCATGGTTCTGGGCTATACCACCACTTGCAAACCTATACTTCTCCCTGAGTGCCTGGGACAGCTAGCGCAAGATGATGCCAGGCACCCGGCACCGTCTCAATGCAAGCGTGTGTGAGTGGGATTCTGGAAGCGGGTGTGCTTCTGGGAGCGGGTGTGCTTCTGGGAGCTGGTGTGCTTGTTGCAACGGGCGAGGGTAGGTGGTCTGCGAGGATGCTTTCCTCCTCCTGTCTTCGTTGCCTTGTCTCCTGGCGTGGTCTTGACAGGGTTGTCATGTCATCCTCGTCAATGGCATACATGAACACATATTCTTCTGATGGAGGGGGTGCGCTTGGTGATGGAAGGTTGAAGGTCACATCCCTCCCATCCATGCCACCCTCCTGCTCCTGCGGCCGACATACAGGGGCAGGAACTCCAAGCCAATTATGTATCCCCGCTATGTCTGTCTCTATCTTCTCCATGTGCTTATCCATCTTCGCCATCCGTTGATCCCATCTTCTCCATCCGTTGATCCATATTTAGCATGGTCTCTAAAAGAAGATCTATCTTTACCAGCATACCAGAGTTCTCAGGGATATTGACACTTAACCCATTCAGCATGCGGTCTAACGAGCTGGATTTTCTGCATGGGGTGCTGTGGATATCTGAGTGGATGGGTACTGGAGCGGATGAGATACCTGTAGGGCTTCCCTGGAGAGAAGTGGCAGCATCGTCGAGGAGTGCATGAGAAGGTGTCCTGGGGCTTCCCTGGAGAGAAGCGGCAGCATCGTCGAGTGCAGGAGAAGGTGTCCTGGAGGTTCCCGGGAGAGAAGCGTCAGCGTCGTCGAGTGCAGGAGAAGGTGTCCTGGAGGTTCCCGGGAGTGAAGCGGCAGCGTCATCGAGGAGTGCAGGAGAAGGTGAAATGTGGGTTCCCGATAGAGCAGCGCCAGTGTGGAGTGCAGGAGAAGGTTTCCTGGAGGTTCCCGGGAGAGAAACGGCAGCGTCGTCGCAGAGTGCACGAGAATGTGTCCTGGCGGTTCGATGGGTTGGCTTCCATTTGTTTTGCTTTAAGGATATATCAGCCAATGTCTTAGCCTTTGGGGTTGTCAGGGGTTTTTCTTTATTAGCCTTAGCCTGTCGCTTTGGCCTTGGCTTGGAAACGGCTCCCGCCTTTTGCTTTTTCGGCACGGAGAAGCAAGCGGATTCGTGCATCTGTAGAATCGGGGTTGATCCATGGGAGCAGATGGCACAATGCAGTATCTGGACAAGGGCAAGTTCAGATACAGATCATAGAGTGGTAGGCTATGCAATGTGTGTCACCTTTTATGCATGGCGACGAGTTGCAGGTTTTAAAAGTGGGCGTACTCTAATGTGACTCATTAACGTATAAATACACCATCCATTTTGTTTATTCACTGCACATTGAATACACATCGACTAAACATCGCATATACATTCTTGTGCTTGTATTTCTTTCTACACGCAGCGATGCCTGTTAAAAAGATTCCTAAGGATCTCAGCATGAGAAAAAAGGAGATGTACACGAGAGGACAACAAATTTCAGATATTCAACGCTGGTTAAGTACTTCTGGTCTCGTTGTACCAGCAGCCACTGTGAGCTATCATGCACACGGTAAGACCAAAAAAGTCACGAGGACAGCAACGGTAACTACCGCGTAAGTACACGTACTGTAAAGTATTTTAATATGTTTTCTTTACCGTGCAGTACTGCAATAGCACTTTTATTGTTTAGATGGCTGATTGTTTTTAGCAGAACCATTTTCCTAGCAATTATTAGATACTGTATACTGTACTGTACAATTTGTTTTTGTGTTGCACCCCTTTCCTCAATTATCATAATTGCATTCTTGCATTTTATAATCAATTCTATTTCAAAGTGAGTTGCACCTCTTTCCTTATTTATAACTCACTTCATTATTACTCATTATGAATCACGCACTCACAACCCCCCATTTCAGTACACTGTAAACAGTATGACACACACATCTAAAGTACCAGTATATTTTTATAAATATATTATAAACAGTATATATCTATTATAATTGTTATTGCTGTATATTTATATGACTATATTACTGTACACAGGTGTGTATATATATATATATATATATATATATATATATATATACATCTATTATTACTTATATCGCTGTATATTTATATAACTACAGAATACAGTATTATATATATTTAGCCATACTGTAGGCCTGAGCATAAATTATGTACTGTACTTGTGGCCTACTGTAACGTATTGTTGTTTTTCCTTTATACTGTAGGTAGACAACTCTTCTGGTTGACCAAATAAGTGAAGAGAATGCTGAGAAGAGTGCCTTAAGTGTCAAAGACTCTCTGCATAAAAATCACAATCTAGCCATATCAGAGACCAGCATCAAGAAGATGAGACGCAGAATTGGATGGAAATATGGACGTGTGAGGTTAGTACAGGACAGTACAGGAGGTAAAAGTGTGGTTTAAGAAACTGTACTGTACCTATAAAATTATTCCTTGTCATTACAGAGCATACCCTATGATAAGGGACGTCAACAAGATCAAGAGAGTGGTCCAGGCACAGGCATGGATCGACAGTGGCGAAACTTTTCAGGATTGCATCTTTACTGACGAGTCTACTGTATCGCTGGATAGATTTGCCACCTTTGCATTCCACAAAGAGGACGCATATCTATGAAGCCAGAACTCCCAGTGAAGATGCATGTGTGGGGTGCCATCTCTAGGCGTGGACCAGGATGCATCATCATCTTTGATGGTAAAATAATGCACAAAGTCACATGCTGTAGCCTTATGCACTGTACTGTACTACTGTAGTGTGCATTATTTTGAGCACTTTTATTTTCTTGTTACAGGAATCATGAATAAAGTTTTTTTCCAAGAGAAAATAGTGCCTGAGACTGTGGAATACATCACACGTGAATTCCCAGATGGTCACCGTTTCTACCAGGACAACAATCTGAAGCACACCGCGTCAACGGCGCATATTCTTGCCTCTGGTATCAACTGGGTGAAGATGCCAGCGGAGTAAGTACGGTAACCGTGTCTCATTTTTTCACACTGTTTACTGTGTATCTCTTTAACTAATTGTCCTTTGTTTCCCCCTCCAATGACAGATCGCCAGACTTCAATCCTATCGAAATGGTCTGGCATCAGCTGAAGGATCATATCCGAAAAGTGGTGAAACCCTCAAAAAAGGATGAGTTGGCGAATGGCATTCTGAGTTTTTAGAATGATGTACTCACCGTGGAATGATGTAATAAATATATCGACCATATTGCAACTGTGTTGCCCATTGTCATAGAGCGTAATGGGCATGCATCAGGAAGGTAGTATGGTACAGTACTGTACTGTTGTATGGTAAGTACAGGCACACCAAGTACAGTATGATACAGGTAAGTATGGCACAGATTTTTTTACAGTATACAGCATGCACTTAACTGCACTCATTATTTCTTTTCAGAGAGAGCTGCGCTACCAATCTTGTTACAAAGTATTTTACAGCAGTTATACAGTAGTTATAATGTATAATGAGTTCCAGTATACAGCAGTTTGACAGTAGTAACTGCATAGTCCAATTTGGAGTTGTTATACTGTACACAATGCCATTATATGCACTTAACTGCACTCATTTTTTTCTTTCCTTTTCAGAGAGATCTGCACAAAAAAAGGACGGGTGGGGGGAGGGGGTGTAGCATGTGTAAATTGTGTGAACAGTGTGTATAGTGTATCTACAGCCATGATTTACACAACCCCCCCCCTTTCTCAATGAACTACAGAATGCAATGTAGCCATGACGAAGAAAAGACAGACTAAACATTTGTATTTCTGTTTTTATTATTATAAATTTGCATTATTCATGATTATTTGTATTTTTCATTCTTCCATGATTATCCACCGGCCCTCAATTTTCAACTGACAGAAGAACTACAGTACAAAGAAGATAAAGACTGAAATTTGTATTACTCATGATTATTTGTATTTTTTATTCCTGATAAAATAAAATAAATATTTCTTTACATTCACGATAATCATAATATTTGAAACACCCCACCTCCCCTGGCGGGTGGTTGAAGGGCCCAGAAGGGCTAATCAGATTAACATATTAAATTCGGGAAGGGATTATCACATGTGCGCATGCGTTACCATAAACAAAGCCTCAAAGGGTGGGGGGGTGGATGAGTCATTCTCATGGTTTGTGAGAGGTGACGATAAGAAGTTGAAATCCTTGAGCCTTCTAATTGAATGGGAACTTATACACGCATGCGCATTTATAATCAACAAGGTCCCAGGTCCCAAAGAGAATTACACGCAAAATTGAAGAAAACTTCGGCGGTCACTTTGATAAAGACGGAATGAAACGCGTCAGAGGATGTGAATCTCTGTGATGTCCAGCACCAAGATTTGAATAAATATTGATTTTAATTCGTCTGTGGCTGAGTTCCTACGTTTGCAGTGACCGCCGAAGTTTTCTTCAATTTTGCTGTTTCTACCCTCACGGCTGGGGCACGCTAAGGATCCCCTGCACTACGGAACAGACGCACCGATATCCCCTCCCCTTGCAGTTGCGGGGATAGCTGGCGTTCGTGATGCATCCTGTTAACCATCCCGAACTCACCAGGCTGGCGACAGCGATGATGTCATTCGGAGGCGCCGCACACGTGGAGTAAGCCGGGAGTTCTACGGAGCAAGCAGTGAAGACACCAGGCGGGCAAAGGGCAGCAGGCATCGGTTGGTGTATACGTGAGTACAGGAGAGGAGTTTCCATACAAAGCTTCTCATCCGGTCTCCCTACCAACCCCTGCACAACGGCCCCCCCCCCCTAAGGTTACTAAGTCTGCATTATTGCTTTGTTGCTCCAGTTATACATTCAACGTTTCATACATTGATTGCAGTGGGATCACTTTCTATTCTTTTTTCCACCAATTTTCAAAGCTAACCAAGGGTTATTATCCGACCCATATCTACACATATACACTTTTTCAGAGCACCGAACATCATGGGGTTTACTCCCCGTATTACAGAGAATTACACGCAGGTGCAGAACTGTGAGAGCAGGCTCGGGAAGATTAAAGCCGCAAAGCCAACCATTTCAAAATGAATGGTTTGTGAGAGGTATCGATAAGAAGTTGAAATCCTTTAGCCTTCTGTGTGTGCTGGGGGGGGGCAGGGGGGAATCTGTATGAAAGATTACAGTACCCATAGTTTAAAGACATATTTTCAACAGGTCAGAATAATGTTTTGATCCCCACACCCCCAAATAAACATCACAGTACTACTGTATGCCACCAACCTCATAAAGCATGTCTAGTGCCGCATTAAAAAACAACAGTACTGAGTGTTTCTCATAATATCCAGAATTGCTATGCAAGCACATGTTTAAAAACAAAAAAAAAAACAATGACATTTTTTTTTTCAGACTTGAACTTCTAATTGTATGGGGAGTTATACACGTATGCGCATTAATAATCGACAAGGTCCCATGCGCAGGAATGTAAGGCCACGCTCGGGAAGATTCAAGCCAGAAAGCCATCCATTACAAATGAATGGAGTGGGAGAGGTGTAGATAAGAAGTTGAAATCCTTGAGCCTTGTGTGTGTGCAGGGCTGAGGGGGAAAGCTCTGTATAATGGATTATCAGTTCAAATAAATATTTTCAAAACGTCATCATAATGTTTAATGCTCCGAAATGTGATACTGTAACACGCCTATGTGTTTCAACAATGTTCAAATGAGACATACTGTACAGTACACACATGCGCATAATATAAAAACAGTATGAAAAGAAGTAAAAGTATTTATTACTAAATAATACATATAGAAATGTGATAATTTTATAGTCGAAGACACTACATTATTTTTTTGTAATACTGTATAAATCTTCCAATTTACAATTACTGCGCGCGCACACAAAGACTTGCAGGAAATGTACGGCTGTACTGTAGGTTGAATTGCTATTAGATTTTTAAAACAACAGCTCGCGATAGCCCGCCTGAGTTTTTAGACGGTATTGCAGTATTGCGGCCAGCGTAAAAATTCGAGCGCTAACATATCACAAACCGCTCCGGAAAAAAACAAAACATACAGCATCTGGCCGCGGTTATCAGAGCGACGCGGCTACTGCAGAATCAGGATAAAGGCGGCCGTAGCTGCAGTAAACTGGTTGCTAACACTCAAAGCATGTGTGTATACATACTGTAAACAATGACATTTATATATAAATGTCAGTTCAATGTCAATGTTCAATGTCAATGCAGAAATGTGCCGAATACATGGCAATTATTATTTGGACACGAATTGGTATTGATCTTCTTATCGGCTAAGTTCCCATACAGCTGGTCATAACGCTCCAGAATTTCAGTCACAACACACTTCTTACATTGAGGCCGAGATTCAACCACTGAGCTCTGCTGCTGACTGAACTCCGCTGCTTCCAATGGAAGAGATCTAAGGAGCCTCCCACTCACCCCACCACTACCAACACTCACCACACCACCACCACTCGCCACACCACCACCAATCACCACACTACCAACACTCCCCTGACTCACACGCACTCACACGCACACTCACATGCCCTGTTCTACTACTCCCGTCAATACCAACCCGTTCCTCAAACACACAAATAACAGGGAAATAAAATAAATGATGCACTAACAAAAAAATTCAAACTCACAATAACAGAAAATAGTAAACAAAACAACAGAAGACAAGACTATCATAATTCACAGCAACTCCAAATCCTCCAAACACCAAGCTCTGTCTGTCTCTCACTCCCAACAACGCAGAGACATATTGAAAGAAATACACCATTTAAATAGGCCCATGGGATATTGGCTGTCTCGCAAGATTCTTGCCAAATGAAAACAAAGGTAAAAAAAACACTTTATAAACAAATCCCCATTTGCTACTTTTGAGAGAGGCGATCATCACGCCGCTGGCTACTCGCCCGTTTTGGGAATTTTGCTATCAGAAATAATCGAGGTTTTCGGAATACCGTGATAGCAACGCTCAAAAAACAGGCAGCGAAAATGGCCTGACGATTATTTTTATGAAGGATTATAGAATATGCCCCTTAGAGAGAGAGAGAGAGAGAGAGAGAGAGAGAGAGAGAGAGAGAGAGTTCTAGAAAGTCACTGTCTCTAATACAGTATACCCTCCCCTTCAGAATCATCATGCCTTGCCCCTTAGAGCATCATGAGAGATGTATTCTTTTCTGGGCATATTAGAAAAGTAAACACACATACTTTCAATACCCTAGAGGATTTTATATATACAGTACACACACACACACACACACACACACACACACACACACACACACACACACACACACACACACACACACACACACACACACACACACACACACACACACACACACACACACACACACACACACATATATATATACACACACACACACACACACACAAACATACAGATGTCTCTTACACATACAAATACTCTATGCAATTCCATCCCTATATACCAATAGGGACCACATAGCATCTACACACACTTTTAGTAATTCTGCAGCCTCTTACATTTCACACCTACGCACACCATTGATGTACACTCCCACTCCACACACACATTTTGTAAAGCGCTGTATACCCTGTGGGCTCTTTACCAATTTATATTTACATACATACATACACATACACACACTCTTACTGTACATCACTCATTCAGGGACTATTTAACACCTCAAGTCATAAATCGCATACTACACAAGGGGGGGAGGGGTAAGGTTCCAGTCACAGCTAACATTCCTACAGTATTTGCACTGTTTGTAAGTTTAACCTTGCCTGCTTTATTCAATGTACCATCGACGGAAGAAGAGATCAGTGTATCTCGAAAGCTCGCACAAATAAAAGCATTTTGTTAGCCACAGAACTGTATCGTCTATTAATTTTTGGTTATATATATATGTTGTAGAAGTATATGAATAGAAGATACTGTCTCCATGTTTTGTGGTGTAAAGTACATCATTTATGTATTAAATCATTTCTATGTAATAGCTGTTCAATTGTTAGTGTCAGGACTTCAGGTCCTGGTTGGCTCTCAGTGGCTGGAACAGTAGGGGCAGGCAAGGGGTCAGGGTCACAGGCAGGGGTCCAGGGCAGGCGGCAATATTCATAGTTGGCGTTGACAGGCAAGGGTAGAGGGCAAGTGGCAATAATTGCAGTTGTGCGAACAGGGCTTTCACAGCAGCAGGGAATCCACAAGAACAGGCATATCAGCTATGGCAGGGACAGGGCAATACACAGACTGGAAAAAGCCTAATTACAGACAAGGACCTTTTTTTTTTTAGCAAGGACTGAACAAATACAAGACCATGGAACAGAAACAAGCTATGGCATAGACATCTAAGGAACACATAACAAAGGCAAGGAGAAACAAAAGACAGGAAATCATAAAGACAGACAAGGAAGGACGACAAGAAAACACAGGAGAACCAAGAAAAGATAGAGGAAAACCAAGAAGAAACAGTAGCAAATCCAGTGGACAAACAAAGGAGTTGGTAATATATTCTCAGATTAGTTGAAGAATTGGCTGTAACTATAAAATACCCTGATTAAGTGACACTGTTGCAGAATGTGTAGGATTAAATTTTGCAAGTTGCATATCCAGTAAAGCCAAGACTCAACCAGCCATGTAATCCCACATGAAAATTGGAAATCCAGCTCGTCTCCCACAGGAAGTACCCAAGTAACAGCATTTGGGAGCATACAGGGTCTGGGAGAGCAATGAGGAGCTCCAAGGATGCATGTTAAAAGCAGTCACATTTCCCTTAAAATTATGAATGCTTTTCTATCCATCACAAATGAGTGTTTTTAATGCTTTTTACTATCAAACAGTATTATGCTATGGGCATTTTGTGCTCACTTTTCTTTTGTTTGCTTCTATCTAGAAAGGCTTGGAATCGCTTCATTTGAGAACTGCATACACAACTGACCAAGAGGCTGATTCGATATTTAAATACAGTACATCTAAAGAGGTCTATTATAAGAATATAAAAAAAGGCAAGGCCTATAGCAATCACAAGTGTGTTATAGATCTGCTTTTTATTTATGATTAAACAATTCTTCCATTTTCTTTAATTAAATTAGATTTTTTTTTATATTTACGCACTTTGATATATTATCATGTAATTGATATAATATAATTTTTAACACTTTTGTATATACTTTTTTAAATTTGTGCAATACACGTCTCAGTGTACACACATCTTAGTGTATACTGTACATGTATCTTATACACTAATAATTTGTTTATTAGGACAATCTTTTTACGGAGCCCACTTTTTTTCTCCACTTTACAAACTGATCAACAACAACCTGCAGTCACAGTGTGACAGTTATAATTATTCACTGCACAACATGTTTTTGATTTGCTTTCCACAGTATCCACAATGTCAGGATAACTGTTCATACATCATGGCCTTCTTGAGAATAAATTTCATGTGTTTTTTGTTTTTCAACTTTCAGACAGTTTTTTGGGAAATGAGATTGTTACATGGAGGTGTTTTGCAGTTTGTGATAAATAGGATTTTTTTTTACAAGTGGCAATAATGTGAGAGTAGAAGTGATACTGTATGCAGTATTTACATTTTTGTTTGACTTCAAGACAGTGCTCGATCATTATGACAGAAAAGAGCTGGTGTTTCTAGACAACTTTGTTGCCGGTGACAATCACATACAATATTTGAACAGCACATGTGGGCTTGACATCGTCAACATGCGTGTCTTGTCAAATCAGCTTTCCTGGTCTCCAGCAAACAAAGGGATTGTGTAATACTTGCAAGAAATATCGAGGACTTTACACCACTGATAACATCATGGACACAGGGTCTATTTTAGTGTACCGGGTGAAAGTTAAGCAATATAAATAAAATGGAGACATGATACATTTTTCACAGAATGTTGACATGTGCTCGTTTCTTCCCGACAGCTTCTTTATTGAAGAATGACAGTATCGCTGATTTTAATGTTTCAATCTCCAAATTACGTAGATCTTTATTGTGGCTAAATTGATTGAGCATACTTATTACTGCTAATTTTTTAATAGAAAAAAGATAGTGGATGAGAAATTCTATTTAACGTATTATGTTTTGCTGATGGAAAAAAAGAACGTATTACGATCTTTTAAAATTCAGAATGTTGAAAATATTGATTATACAGTATAATTTTGTTTCTTGCCTAACAGCTGCTAATTGTGTTTAGAACCCTACTTGTGATGCTATGGATAAAACAGAACACTGACCATGCACACATAATAAAAGCAAAGTTTCCCCACTCATCCAACAACGCAGTATAAAATATAATGTTTTCTTAAGAACTGCTAACTGTAGGAGATAACATTAAAGTTTCTGATTGTTTCTTAATTGTATGAGTTCAATACTGTAGTATCTTGAGGCAATAATTAAAAGTACGTTTTGTATGAATATTACCCATTGTACCATGAAGGAATTAGGCAAACATAAAGGAATTACAGTAATCCTTTCAAATACATTGATTTTTTTAATATAATATGAGAAGTAAAAATGCAAAATAAACACAATGAGGGTTATTAATTTAATTGTAATAGTGCTGATATGGGCACTATTGCTAAGAAACTCCTGACGTGAATTGGACGATTAGCATTATCGCATTAAAAAAAATCTAATTCTTTTTGTGCAAGCTGTATTGCTAATTAGTCATACTTTTTATTTTCTTTTGTTACATGAAAGTAAGTACCACTACAGTATTTTTACCTCCTTGGGAAGGAAAAATGTGAGTGTGTGATTAAACTTCCATCCGCATGACATTAAGAGCTCCAGATGGCTGCACTTCAACTGCAATTTTTTTATGCCAGGTGTAATAATGAGGATGCTAAAAATAACTAATTGGCAAGAAATAAGCAGATGAAAAACTCTGACTAATTTTTAATAGGATCCATTCAGCCTTAATGTATGACCTGCTTGAGCATACTGTACACTGTACTCTATCTGCAGAATATTTCTGTTAATAAACAAATAGATTACTGACAGTCATACAGTAAGTAACATATTGCAAAAGTACAGAGTAATTAAATGCTTCATAAAATATTTATAGTCATTATTTTCATTGAATAAAATATGTATGTATCGGGAGCTTCCTCGGTTCTGATTTCATGATACAAGTAAAATTTTAATAACAGCTATAACTCCTAAAAAGATTTTCTATGATATCTAAATAAGTGGCAAAATGAACCATCTAAGTATGCCATCTGGAACAATGACTCTGCTTTTCAATAAAAAAATTACACAGCTAAGTTGCATATGAATATTGTCACTTAATATAAAATAATTTTTACTTCAAGAGTTAAACATTTGAAATATTTTTTTTCCTTTTTGTATGGTTTGGAAGCTGTTACAGGGTATTAAAGATACAAACCTTCATAAAAGGCTACAATATTTCTATTTTTCTAATACACAAATGGTAGTTGTCACGATTTGGGGTTGACCATATTGCTTGGGATAGCAATCACCCGACAAAACACAGGTTAATTAATGTAAGTTTATTTGGCCTGAGGCAACGGTAAACAACACAAATAATAACACAGCAATAACCACCATAAACAGTGAATTTGGGGGGAATCAGAGCTCGCTAGGTGCAGGGAGCATACGAAGCTACAGTAGCTTACCCTGATGCCACCTTCATAAAATAGCCAAGTCACAGGGCAAGACAACCACGGGTCTACACAGTCCACGATATAGTTGGTTTCACAACACCCAGACCAACATGGAAGAACTGTGGAGCTTGGATCATCATCAGCTGCAATAGTTTTCCAAGCCTCCATTTGGAAACATGGAGAAATGGGTGATGATCAAACAGCAAAGTCTCTTTAATCAACTGAACCAAAACAAAGCATAGGGGCATCTGAAATAGACCAATCTGGAGAGATGATGGAGCCAGTGCTGAAGGGCAGCCCTGAAGCGAGCCTGGGAGTGTGGGAAATTGGAACTGCCCAATGGTACACGCGCCATCAGGGCTAGAACTCGAATGCTGGTCCCGAGATCAGTTCCAGGCCCCCTGCAGGATTAGATGCCTTGCTGTTGTGGAGAGAACAATGCTGCGGCCTTGAAGTGTGTACTCTCCCAGCAGGCAGGCCCATACTTCCTAGCTTCCTTTGTCCCTGAGACATAAATATTATGATTGTGTTAGCCAAACATACTGGTTCCTGTCACGATTCATATATATGGTGTAACTCCTCGGTCTTCCGTACATTTGTGATGAGATAATACTGTACGACACAGTATGGCTGTCGGTTGATTAAAGGGAATTCCACAAAGCTTGAGTCATTTAATTATTGTTAGGGACAGTAGAGAAGGCCAGAAGCTGCATTTGTATTAAACCCTCCATTTTGTCTGCAATTGCTAGCTAAAATATAGTATTTTCTCATGTAGTCAGCTTTTTACTGTTTTAATCAGTAGTAGGAGGCTAGTTCCCTTGGAAGCTGAATCACCCCACATAGCTGCCATGGAAACCAAGGTTGTAGATAACGTAGGTAGTGAGAAAGTTATGTATTTCAGACAGTGCCTGTCCTGGGAGATTTACGCCCCAATATCACCCCACTAACATGTCTTGCCCCTAACCTTGCCTCTTACCTAAGTTACACCTCTAACCAATGTTTTCTTTGTTCTGTATAAATATCTTTACCTTATGCTTAATAAACTGAGACGAAGGATTTGAAACACTGCATGTGTGTCGTGTCTTTTGTTTCCCGGGCCCGTTCTACCAGATCGAGATTAACAGTGCCAGGGCATGGTTCCAAAGCTTCCCAGGAAGTCAGCAGTGTGCGGTGCTGTGTGTGTGTACTGTATGCAGTCACAAAGATCTCCAGCCCTTTTGCAATTGCCAGGGCAATTCTTTCAATTATAGTTTATGAATGTTGACATGTAATTGGCATCCTTAAAAAAAAATCCAATCAATGTGTTTCTTACCTTTGTCGAGATTCCCCCTCCTCGTGCAACTACGGCATCAACTCTTGACCCATGATGCAATGCTCCTCATCACCATGATACGCAGAAGTCCATGATACTCTGGTGATTGCAGAGGAGTCTCTCTGGTAAGTTGCTTTTTCTCCTTTTCTTGTTTCTTCTCTCCTTGCCAATCCAATTGGTCCAGTAGATGTTGATCCGACGGTTTCTTGGACAAAAATTAGATGTGACAGACCTTATACGGAATAAGGCATGTACTTTCATATTTGACTTTAAAATGTAACCCCCCCCCAATCCAATTGTCAGTGCCCACTGAAGACGAGGAGGATGAAGAAGGAGACGAGGAGGACAAGGATGGCCATCATTCTGCAGGGGTAAGTACAACTTTAATTTACTCTGTGCCGGCTTGGCAATGTTTTGATTATGTATTATTTTTTAATGAGCAAATATGCTATTATCCAGATGTGGATAATAGGGTTTTTGCCATTACTGCACTGTATGTGTGTGTGTGGGGAAGGGGGGGAGACGGGGTTGGTTCAATGTATTGTATTGGTGTTTGTAATGTATTGCAATGTTTATTAGGGGCGGAGGGGGTGGGTGAAGAGGGTAGTTGCCCCAGAGTCCATGGTTAGGCCTCTCGGGTGGGTAGTCAGAGGGGTTAACTCTTTAATTACCATAGCAGTTACTACCGCTAAGGTAATGAAGGGGTTAACCCCTCCAGCAACCTATCCGATAGGCCTAATGTAACTACCATGTAACTACCCACCCTGGGGAAAATACCCCCTTCACCTACCACCACTACTCCCAATTAACAAGATACTCAGTCTTAACCCCTTCATTGCCTTAACGGCTAGCCGAGAAGGTAATTAAGCTGCTTTTATTTTGATTAGACTATTGAAGCAGGTGGTCTCCAGAGCTGAACCGCATTATTTTCAGCCTCTGGGACACCCTGCTTCCCGAGTTACCGGCCCCATAATGGGGTGCTGGTATCTCCCTGCATTGTTTAAATGGTCCTGGGTCACGTGGGGTTTGACGCGGGAGAATTTAAACATGGCAGGGATACCGGCACCTCATAACGGGGTCTGTAACTCGGAAAATAAATTAATGTGTTTCAGCTCCGCAGACCCCCTGCTTCAATACTGTGTTATTAAAATAAAAGCCATCCGATCACCTATTAGAAGCACACAGGGCGAGTGCCTGATTCTGTATCACTCTTACTGCACATCCCTTACAGACAGGTGCAACCCGGTAGAATTCACACAGCACGAGTCCCATTCAGCTGCAGGGGCCCCCGCTGTGTTTATCCAGATGGGCTATTACCAACTGCTGTGTACCGTGGACTTTCAAGGCATTGCACACGGTTGACCAGCCCATTATCGCAGCCGGGCGCCAGACCATAGCGCTGCATCGGTATATCTAGTTTTTGCTATTTTTCAAGATCCTGCAAAACTTGTTAAATGGTTGGCGTGAGGTTTAGAGAGTATTACAAGTCTAATTGTTTGGAAATTCAGATTCACCGATAGTTGATTGCTCTGGTATTCCATTTGAAGTGTATTTTATTATTCTTTCCAGGAGTCAATCTTAATATCTGAAATAATAGCTTCTGAATTTTTAAAGTTAATTTTATATGGTATTGCAAACTGCAATACCAATGAAGAGCAACATGTCATCTGCAAATGTTGAGACTTTTATTTCTGTGGTATTTATGGAGATACCAATAAATGATTCCATTGCAATCATTTGTCTGATAAGTGGGTCTAGGGCTAAATTAAATAACATCAGCAAGAGGGGGCAGCCTTGTCTGCTACCCCTCTTTAACGTAAAGCGACTAGAGTTGAGATTGTTTATGGTAACAAAGACTTTTGATGTACAGTAGTGTAAAATGTTTGGATAAAGTTTTGTAAGTTTTTTTTTTTTTTTTTTACATTTTTTCGCCCATTTAATATGTGCATCAATACAATCCACACAATGATAAGTAATTAGCTAAGTTGCCATTCAATTGGTTCTCCTGTGATTGATCGGCGAAGATTCGGCACAGAGGTTCACTAAATGGCTGTCAATGCAACACAAGATAACCAAAGACTTAAAATTCTGTGGGGAAGAAGATCAGGTGACCATGCAGTCACTAGATACAATTGGTGCACTGCTAGAGAGAGGGCAGGGCTCAAAAAGGGGTGAAGATAAAAAAATGGTAGAAGGTAACAGGCATACTATGCTAGTGTACAGGGCACTATAGTAGGAAGACCTATAAGCATGAGACTATAAATAAAAAAAATAATTATAAATGAAAGTCCCATGCCAGTCCCAGTCCCTGTTACCTTCTACCATTTTTGTTTATTTATTTTCTTTAGAGGTTTATAATTAATTTTCCTTTATTGGTTTCTTTTTTTGTTCATTATCTCCTTTATACGACCGGCTGGTTGTGGATCACTATGGGTACTTTGTCCCCATAGTGGTTACATGTTCTGAGGTTTTAATCATATGATGGGTTTTTTATGGTAGTTTACGTTTTTTGTTTTTTTTGTCCTATTTACATGTATTTTGTTCAGTCAGGCAGGGTTTCAACCAGCAGTTTTTTTGTTTTTGATCTTATTTTGATTTAAGAAATTACTATTATTATTTTGAATAATTTGTCTGAGTGCTTTTTAGAGGTTTATTTTTCTGTGTTTCTATATACAGCTCAACACCGTTATAGCGCGGTCCTCGGGGTCCACCCGAGACCACCGCGTTAGTTACGGGGTCGTGAAAAAACAAAATGGCCGCTTCAAAAATAATAATAAAAAAAAAATGGCGGCCGCATCAGTGCTACCGTGTCCGCCGGAGGGAAAGCTGAGAACTCTCCCAGCATTCCCAGACCTGGTGGGGCAGCGGCAACCGCACATATCTCTTACCTGCTGCCAGAATCACTCTACTCTTTCCTAGATCTGTCTCAGCATCTCCCCTCATGAAATCCCTCTCCTGGCTTCCGATCAAATCCCGCATCTCACACTCCATTCTTCTCCTCACTTTTAAAGCTTTACACTCTTCTGCCCCTCCTTACATCTCATCCCTAATTTCTCGGTATGCACCATCCAGACTCTTGCGTTCTTCTCAAGGATGTCTTCTTTCTACCCCCTTTGTATCTAAAGCCCTCTCCCGCCTTAAACCTTTTTCACTGACTGCCCCACACCTCTGGAATGCCCTTCCCCTCAGTACCCGACTAGCACCCTCTCTATCCACCTTTAAGACCCACCTTAAGACACACTTGCTTAAAGAAGCATATGAATAGCACTGTGGATATTCTAAACACGATTCATAATGCTTGGCCCCCTGCAGACGCACTTACCAGAACTCCCTCCTACTGTCTCTGTACGTTCTCCCTACCAACCAATTAGACTGTAAGCTCCTCGGGGCAGGGACTCCTCTTCCGAAATGTTACTTTTATGTCTAAAGCACTTATTCCCATGATCTGTTATTTATATTATCTGTTATTTATTTGATTACCACATGTATTACTACTGTGAAGCGCTATGTACACTAATGGCGCTATATAAATAAAGACATACAATACAATACAATACCTTGCATTTGGCAACTCTGCTCCCGGTGTCTGTCAGTGTTCGGAATGCCCAGCATATCACTGCTGTGTTACGATCGCACTGCGCATGTGCATGGGATCGGGTTTCAAATAAGAGACTGTGGCGTCCCTTCTTTGTTTACACAAGCCACGTGCACGACGCACGTGCACGGCACACGTGCACGCCGTGCGCAGGCGGCCATGGCGCGCACACACACGCCCCTCAACCCTCAGCCCTCACCGAGTGCAGGGAGTGCACAGAGCGCCCACAGAACACCGTGTGAACACCGTGTTTGAGAAGGGGGTTACTGTGAGTAGGGAGGGGGGTTACTGTTTGAGCAGGGAGGAGGGTTACTGTTTGAGCAGGGGGGATATTTTTAGCAGGAGGGTACTGTGCGCAGGGGGGGGATACTGTGAGAGAGGGGGGGTACTGTAAGCAGGTGGGGTACTTTGTAAGCAGGGGTGTACTTTGAGCAAGGTTGGGGGGCTGTGAGCAGGGGGGGGATGTTTTGTCCCAATTTTGCCCAACCACCCCAAAAAAAATAATAAAAAAAAAAATATATATAACATTTTTTTTTTTTAAATAATTAAAAAAAACAGGAGGCACGTGAAAACCGCGTTATAACCGAATTAGCGTTATAACGGGTCACGCTATAACGGGGTTGAGCTGTATATATATGTGTATATAAGTGTCAAATGGAGTGCTACTGGGCGTGGCTAATTGTATGAAACAAGAAACAAAGAAGTCCAGAGCAACATCCAATGTGACAAAAATATACAGTAAAATACCTATATATCTTTTGAAATAGGGTCATTTAGTTAACACTTTGGCCAAAGCGTGTAAGCCTGCGAGTCACTTTCAAGACATGACCAGTTCGCAGGTCCTAACATTAACTGATTAAAATCCTTATATAGGTATTTCACTGTGTATGTTTGTCACATTGGATATTGCTCTGCACTTCTTTGTTTCTTATTTTATACATTATAATACATAAAAAATGTAATTCAGAGTTGTTGTTTTTTTAAATGCTACAAGTATTTTCTCATAGTACAGAACTGATGTTTTAAAAAAAAAACACATGTAGGATAGTGCTTGGTCTGCAGCTTTAATAGGTGAGGCCATGCTTTTTTATCAAATGCCTTTTCTGCATCTGACTTTACAATTAGGGTGGGAATACTTTGATTGTCACTTGAGACACTGACTGCAGCTGGAGATTTTCTTATATTTGTGATGGAGTGGTTTTTTTTTATGAACCCTGTCTGATCCATTGAAATTACCTTCGGCATAATATTTTTTTATTCGGTCTGCCATTTTCTTGGTTAAGATTTTGAAATCAGTATTTAATAATTAAATGTGTCTATACAGTCAAAGTTAATTAATTATTTGGCTCTAGGGAGGTACTCTGGGAGGACAATAATTGTAGCTGTATTAAAAGCTTTGATAAGGATTTTATTTCAAGAATATGGTCAAAAAACTATTTTATAATTGAGATCATTATCATAATTTCTCAGAATTTTTTTTAAAGATCTAGTTTATTTTATCTGGGTACACTCGGTCTAGATCATCTATGTGATTGTATGATAGGAATTGTATTTGGTTTCCTCCTGTGGTTTACTAAGTTAACCGGTAAACAACCTGCTTTATTTGCTTCTCTAAAAAAATCTATTATTGTGTGTCATGGGAGACACAAGGTTTTTTAATACCTTTTATACTGGGATCATATGATTGAGCAAAACAAGGAGGTATAATAAATTGTAATTTATTCCAGGAAAAGACATACGCACAATGGATCACAATATGCAATAGAAAATACACTAACTGGGGATCTGGGCTAATGAACTAAACTTTCCTAGACCAAATGGCTACAAAATGGAGTCCGTTCCAATGACCAGGGGTCACAAAACTCCTAGAGCTCAATTCGGCATGCGATTCCAGCCGCGATCGCTACGTTCCATTTTCAGAACTTGGCCCCTGAAAAGCGAGACTTCTTGCCTTGAAATCACTGAAGCTGGATCGCATCTATTTCTCCAAGAGCATCTTTGAATTTGCTGCTGATGGTTTGGCGCTTAAAATCTGAAGTCATGATTGGCTGCAAGGTTTCTTATAGGTTTTGGAGTCCCATTCACAAACCACTACAGCCAATCAGCGCGTGGCGATTTCCCTGCCAGCCTATCACCGATTTGCCAGTATACTGAAGCCGGGCGGGCACCGATTTTAATTCTGCTAAGGGGCATGCGCCATCCTGGCACCTCTGCTTCTTAGCATATTGAGCCCTCGTACTGTCCAATCCAGTATAGAAAAATAAAAGTTTAAAAACCCACAGTAAAACATTAAACATACTGTACTGTACATTTAAAATAATTGTTAAATCATAACCCCCTGGGATGCTTAACCATCCACCCCAGGGCAACTACTCCTTCACTTACCCCCTCTACCACCAACAAAACACCCTCCTACCACACACAATAATGGGCAATAGCCTTATTAGCCACATCTGCGGGCTCGGGAGCTTTAAACTCCAGCCGTATCTCCATAACCAGGGTGTCTCCAGAGCTGTAATTAATGGGGTTCCCCTGTTTTAATCCTACATAGAAAAAATATTTAAATGTCTTGCTCCTTGATGACATAGATGACCAAATATGGTCCTCTAGGGTTCCCCCTCATGATGTAAAGGCCCATATTCAGGCCTCTTCATCATTGGAGGACAGGACAGATCAGAGTCTGTAAGAACTGCTCTGCGGAGACATGGAGAGAGGTTCTCTCTGTGTGAATCCTCTGTGCAGCTATTACAGACTGTCTGGCCTGGGATGACTAACACTGCTTTAATCCTCCTGGGCCACAAAATTGACTGTTTTTAGAGGCTGCAGACAAACCACACACAGGCCACAGATTTCAGCCTGTTTTTCAGGGGTCACGGAGGCAGAACATATTACTAATGCCAATTAGTGATAGGCATTCTAAAATAATATCTAACAAAAATATATTATAATATATACACATAGGCCCTTTGTAGGATTTGATATGAAATTAATAAATTACAATGATTAAAAGTAAAAGTATTACAATCTAATAGCTAATGTAAATAGCAATTAATACATAGTTACATAGTAGATGAGGTTGAAAAAAGACATACTGTACGTCCATCAAGTTCAACCTATGCTAAATTTAGACAACAGATACTTTATCCTATATCTATACTTACTTATTGATCCAGAGGAAGACAAACAAAAAAAAAACCAGAGTCATATCATCCAATGATATCTCATAAGGGGAAAAATAAATTCCTTCTTGACTCCAAGAATTGGCAATCGGATTAATCCCTGGATCAACATGCTTACCATGTATACTTATTTGGTATATCCCTGTATACCTTTCCTATCTAAAAAGATGTCCAACCTATTTTTGAACAAATCTACAGGCATACCCCGCATTAACGTACGCAATGGGACCGGAGCATGTATGTAAAGCGAAAATGTACTTAAAGTGGAGCACTACCTTTTCCCACTTATCGATGCATGTACTGTACTGCAATCATCCTATACGTGCATAACTGATGTAAATAATGCATGTATAACAGGCTCTATAGTCTCCCCGCGTGCGCACAGCTTCGGAACAGGTAGGGAGCCGGTATTGCTGTTCAGGACGTGCTGACAGGCGCATGCGTGAGCTGCCATTTTCCTATTGAGCGATATGTACTTACTCGCGAGTGTACTTAAAGTGAGTGTCCTTAAAGCGGGGTATGCCTGTATTGTATCTGCCATCACAGTCTATATGCAATGTTTGAAAGAAACATTGTTGACACTAAAATACTCTCTATAAATTAATTCATATAACTGAGGATGCTGGGATAAAAACAAAACCTATATACACTTACAGTATTACTAATTGGAAAATACCCAGTAATGAACATCATGTAGAAAATAGTTAAAATGTTAACCAAGAACCTATAAAAATGCAGCAAGATCAATTTCTAGTTAAGACCTTTGGAAGTTAAGGTCTTCCAATTGTGGATCCAAAAAGTTTCCCTACAATGTAAATATTTGACGCACGTTTATCAAGAGTAACCATCTCTATATCTTTGACCTTAAAGCTGCAGTTCAAGCTCCCGTTTTTTTTTTAACTTCAATAGTTTCATGTGGGCAATCTCTACTTACCTAAAGAACTGCATAGCTGCCGGTCAATTCGTTCTCCGTCTATTGATCGGCGAAGTTTGGCAACATCTTTAGATCTGGGGAATGTAAATGGTTGCTATAGGAACAAACATGCTTGTTAAAATATAATACAAGAAAATTGATCTTTCAAAGTTGTTGTTTTTTAAAACAGAAAATGCTAAAAGTATTTTTTCTTACTACAGAACTGATTTATTAAAAAAAAAAAAACACACATGCAGGATACTGCTTGAACTGCAGCTTTAAGACCTTCACAACTACAGTATTGTGAAGTTTCTCTACAATATATCTAGGTAATCCATGTTCTGGGAAACCCTTCTCAATATTTCTTTTGTGCTCTGCAAACCTAACTTTGAGAGGTCTTTTTTCATCATCCCTATATTGTTTCTGACATTCACATTCCAAAAGATACACTACATGTGTAGTGTTACAATTGATACATTGTTGAATCTGAATGGGTTGTCCATTTGTAATAGAACAAAAGATTGTAGTGTCTACCTTATCCAAAAATCAGCACATACTGCACTTGGTCCCAACAAAGCCAAAACAACCAGCCGATTTGGTTGAAGTTTCTACTCTTTCTAAAACTACAGTAATTTGTGATTTTATAATAAAACATTTTCCAAATAAAACATCCTTTTTCTAAAAAATACCCTGTGTTTTTTTTTTTTAACTTTCTTGATACTGTAAACCGCCACATGATATGTTGTTATAAATGCGGTCTTCCCATATTTTTCCTTGCTCCTATCTTTAAAAGTCTTACTACTCTGAAAAAGCATTTTTTGTCATTCTGCCCAGCTCTAATAAGAAAATCTATAACTAAGTCCTTGTCATAGTTCCATTCAAGAAATCTCTGTTTGTACAGTATATTTCTGATTGAGTCTCAAAATTCCCATATCTGGAGAAGTTACGTCTTGTAAATAGAATTCCACTTCAAAGCTAACATAGTTATGTTCTAGTATGAACTGAATCCTGTTTAAAAGTAAATTCTGTAAATCATCAAGAGTATCATGCAATGTTAAAAAAAAGTTTCACTGCCTTTATACAGTACCTTTCAGTACCTACAGTTCAATACATGTATTTAAGGCCTGAACATCACATACAGATGCAGCAGCCGTTATTCGAACATTTACCTGGCTAAATGTTGCATTATTCAGCGTTGTATTGCGAGATGTTCCGCAGCAGACTATAATGGCCCATCATTGTCCTACCGGGGTCTGCCTTTCTGTAATACACTGGCGACACACTTTATCGCAGTGCGGCCAGATCCGCAAGCCGGGAGATTTCCCGGCTTGCTAGTGGCCGCCCCTCGGCGTGCCGCGCGTCATAGACGCGCGGTCACGCGTCTTCGGGAGCCTGCGCCCCCTGCACGCGCGTCCAGGGCTCCCTGAGGGAGCCCTGGTGTCCCGCGATCTGCGGGACGGCGGCAGGGGGTTCCGGGGGACCCGGCGGACCCGGCAGCGGGAGGGAGAGCGCCCCGATCGGAGGGCGCTCTTCCGCTGCTTCGGCGCGCGCCTGTCACACTCGGGCGCGCGCCAGGCTACTGCTGCGGCACAGAACGGGCAAATGCTCGAATAAACTGTGCCGCAGCAGTAGATGCGCAGAACGAGGGTTGAATCAGTCACTTTAACTGCGCGCCTCTCACAGGCGATCGCAGGGGTTTTATTTAATTTTAAACATTACAGTAATGTAGCAGGACATCTCTGGAGTTGAACCGCATTAATTTCAAGTCCGGGGACCCCCTGCTTCCCGAGATACAGGCCCCATTATGGGGTGCTTGTATCTCCTATGCATTGAAATGTCCCGATCACGTGACGCGAGACATTTCCAAACACAGGAGATACCAGCACCCTATAACGGAGCCTGTATCTCGGGAAGTAAGGGGTCTTTATTTTTAAAGACACAGGATTAATTTGGGTGGTCCCGAAGGTTGTGCGCAGGCCCCACAGTGCACCCATGGGGTTACCCACTGGTGTCTGGGGGCCTCCAGGTTGTCCCCACTAGGCTCCGTGGCCTCCAGGTGGTCCCTGCGGGTCCCGCGGGCCCCAACCGGGTCAATGGGTGGACCCCGCAGGTGTCTGTACGTCCCAGGGGTAAGTAGAACTGTTTTTATTTACTTTGTTTATGCTGCATGGCTAATGTTGTGTTTAATAATGGGAATATCTGAATGGGACTGCCAGGGACCCCTGCTGTGTTAATCCGATGGGCCATTAGTCTTTCTGCAGAAATGTCACTGAAATGTTGCAGCATGTACCCAGTATTTACCTGGGTCTTGTTGGTGACTGCCCCAGATTTTCCAAGGCAAGTTTTAGAATACTCGTCGGCGCACCTTTACCTCCTTTATTGGCCTGCCTAAAAAATGCTTTCCTTTCCACTAATTTCTTCAAAGTTTTCCTTTCCTGTGGGTTTAAATTCTGTTTAAGTGTTGGACGTATATCACATAATCTATCTACTGTAGGTCTGCAGAAACACTCTAAAAATTCTATTATGTGTTTGCCTCATGCATGTATAGGATGGAAAGTTTACTTTCTTTAAGTTTGTTGTTTTTTTCTTTTCTCCCCTTTTGTCTCGCTGACTCTGACCTCATTGTAGAATCTAGGAATTTCTAATGGAATAAAAGCTACTTTATTCTGAGGTTCTCAGTTGTGAGAAATTGACAGGTTAATTCCAGGAAGAGGAATATAAATATTGAACACCACATTTTTACATTAGAAGTACTCTGGATATGCTATTATATTTTCTGTCCAAGTTACATTTATAGCTCAAACAAGAGTGATGTTGCAGTAAATGAGAGCAATGAGAAACATGAGAAAAGATCACTTACCATAATAGTATGAAAACATAGATTTCTTAAATGGGATATATTGTCTCTTTAGTTTTCGTTGGTAGTTTTATTTTAAAGTCGTAGGGTGACTGTGGTATCTTTTCCCCTAGGGCTCCTGGCCCAGGCCAGTAAGCAGACAACAGTTCCTCAGCTTGGTTTCATTTTCAGTTTTTCCAAAGTGTTATTTAGTGCCTTGAGTGGGGAAGATAAAGAAAGGGATGTGAGGAGAAGAAAGTAAAAAGAAGTGAGGGGGAGAGTAGAAGACGTGCCAAGGTACAACCAGAGAGCCAGATTTGGCTTTTATCCAGCCAGTCACTTTAAAAACTACACTTTAAAGAAACACAAAAATAAATAAACATCCTATACCTTTGTAAGGGCTATCTCACTTTCCCAGTCCCTCTCTGCAGAACTGGAGGATAGTCTTCTTTCCAACCTATAACACCAAAGTCCAAAGAGGTACCTGTAAGACAGAGGCCCTTTATGTCAGTCTCTGTGTTTGGGTTGGTGTCCACTGAGGGGCCACCCTCTGGTGGGTTCCAGAGTCCGCTGTGTCTTGGAATAGAGATCTGGGCCCTAGTGTCTTGCTGGCAGAACACTGTCCTTCTGTGCTCAAGAGAATTCAAGGTGGAGGCTGTTCTATCTCTCTGATTAGCCATGTGGAGACTGGTTAATTGTCCTACTGCAATTAACCAGCTCCCTGTTGGATTCCCCAGACCAATACATACTTTCTATTGAAGCCCCTTTTGACAGGTGTGACGTCTGGTTACAGGAACAAAGAGGAAAGGGGTGTGTGGGAGAAATAGAAAAGGGATGAAGAGGAGAGAGAAAAGGGATGAGAGTAAAGGGTGAGGGGGAGAAAGAAAAGGTTGAGGGGGATTAGTGATGATGGGGAGAGAGAGGGGCCAGGGTGTAGAGAGGGTGAAGGCCTGTTCTCCCTCCCTCAGGTGCCCTTATGTATTGGGTGGATTATAATATCCTCTTCTGACACTGAAAATCACTCCACTCACCACTCTCATTTAGCAGATCATCTTGGGTGAGTGTGGAGGGATCTTTATTTATTGAGGGCATCTGCTATCACCCACGCGACGTGTGGAGGTTGAAGGGGAGCGCAACTCATTCAACGGTGAATATGTAAAATGAAAAACAAACACAATAGTGCAACAAAGTCTCTATTGGTGTATCTCCAGATTCACTAGACTTCTATAAATTCAGAACTCACATTTTCTCTGAAAAAATCAAGCATGTAACCCAAACTCAAGTGGGTAATGATGGTGGGATGTGATTGTGTAGATCCTCTCTCTCTCTATAGCCTAGAATTCTTGGTGATGTCACTCAGAATGGTGCGACAGCAGTCGTGTACATGTGAGAAAACGAAATGCCAAACATTGTGTGTATCGTATAAAAAGAATAATTTTATCACTAAAAACCATAAGGATGTATGCCTACATCAATAAACTATATACTGGGCACATAAGAAAAGCGAACGCTGCTTCCAGATTCTCACCCCTCCGCACGAATCTCCCGTCGCGTCAGTTCCGGTTTACCGGTGATTCATTTTCGGTATCGCAGCGCGGGTGAAATTCACCAAATGAAGGGGATCCCAAGTGCAGTCCGATGCAGATGAGTACAGGTATGGGGGAGTGACGTCAGCAGCGCGCCTTCCGACTCTACGCGTTTCACTGGTGTCGCTTCGTCAGGAGTCCATGATTGGCTTCTCATCTATCTACTTTAAATAGCAGTCCTCTTACTCCCATTGGTCCGCGGGCCAACCTACAGACGTCGTGATTGGTCTACACTGTCCAATGAGAGTGGTCTAATATCGGAGTACATAACAGCAGTCTATCACTTGATGTTACTAAGATACTATACAAAATCTCTATTTATTATATTAGGATTCACTAAACCCACTACATATAACTCTAAGTTCTCAAAAACAGGAACAAATCTGTCTTTTACTTATATGATGTGGCCAACATATCACATCATCCAAAAGGGAATCATTAACGTTATTACATTTCATAGGTGTGCTGAGACATATGCTTACATAAATTTACTATCAATAAATACATATTTCTCATATCATGAAAATCATAGTTGCGAGGAGGGAAAGGGAAAATAGAATAGAAAATGATTACATATGGATGTAAATATACATATTCTCTTCATAATACTCCACATGTGATTATATATAATAAAATCACAAATCTCATGCTATAAATATCATACTAAAAATGTATTGGAAACTGATGATAAACCAAGACATTTGAGAGCAAACAATTTCCTGATATGTCATATATGAGGTTATATGTTGATGGTGGTGACTTTCAGAATTATATTGATGGTGTTACACTCATAGGAATGGTGCAATATCTAAATCTACATTCATGCCTCCTGGGCTCATAGTTTTCATTTTATGTATCCAGAATGTCTCCCTCTGAGATAGGAGAGACACTCTGTTGCCGCCTATCCAATGAGCCCTCACTCTTTCTATCCCTCTGAAAGTCATACCTTTAGGGTCGCTCCCATGACATAATTCAAAATGTTTTGGTACTGTATGGCTCTGTAATTTCCTCTGTACATTTCCTATATGTTCTAATATTCTTGTTTTCAGTGGGCGGGTGGTGCGGCCGTTGTCCTCATGGACACTCAATCAAATAAACGACAAAGTCCATAATGCAGTTAATAAAATCTGTTGTACTAAATTTTTCTTTCGTTATATTTGACTGAAAGTGTATTTTTTCTTTTGAACCAAATTCACACTTATGAAAACCTATAGGGGAATTGAGCCATCTGGTACTTGAAATCTCTATTTTTTATTTTTTTTTAAATTCTGGGGGCTAGTCTGCTTTTCAAATTATTTGCTTTTTTAAAAATCACATGTGATTTTTCTGGTATCTCACTTCCCAGGATCGGGTCATTTCTAAGGACATGCCAGTGTTTAAAAATGACATCTTTGATTTTGTTCACTTCTTGATTATACTGTGTGATAAAAGTAGACTGGAAGTCAATCTTCTTTCTTGATGGCCCCTCATCTATTGCACCTGGGTGAAGGATTGTTTCTCTCTCTAGATTATTTGTTTTCATTACCGCCTTATTTATGTTACTTTCATTATACCCTTTTTCTCTAAATTTTTCGATCAGAATTTCTGACTGTTGTTTATAAATATTATTGTCGGTACAGTTTCTTTTGATACGACGTAGCTGTCCATAGGGGATGTTGGCTATCCACTTTGGATGGTGGCAGCTGGAATTGTCTATATAATTGTTTGCATCTACTTTCTTAAAAAGATTTTTAGTTTTAATAGCCCCATCTTCTACGTATGTCACTAAATCCAGAAATTCTATCTCTAATCTACTACTATTAGATGTGAAACACAAATTTCAGTCATTTTTGTTTATATAATCCAGGAATCTATCTATCTCTAATTCACCTCCCCTACAAACTACAACTATACTCGACTATCATCGATGTATCTCTTCCACAGGACCAGGCTCGCACCGAACTCATGGTTGGACCATATCTGATCTTCTTCCCAAATTCCGATGTGAGTCTAGTGAATCCGGAGATACACCTATAGAGACTTTGTTGCACTATTATGTTTGTTTTTCATTTTACATATTCACCATTGAATGAGTTGCGCTCCCCTTCAACTTCCACACGTTCCAGCGAGAGGGATTCCTGTGGACCATCCTTCCAAGGGTCTGAGCAGCATTTCTTTACAGTATTCACGTATTTGAATTTTTTCACGTATTTGCACTTGTTTGGCACAATATTGTATATATATATTATTCATTCACAGTCACTTTTGAAGTCACATTATACCCATCACTGTTTATAACCTCCTTAGAGCGCTGTTAGAAGTTTTTTCTCATCACCCACGCCACCCCAGGAGACAAAAAGGGATCTTTCATGTGTGGGAGGATTCCTTGGAAACCAAAAGACATGCACAGTACACAGGGAGGATGAGGGTCCCGAGTCGCTTCAAAGGCCGGAAATCCGATGTTGGTCCCATTGGAGCAGGCCCCAAATGTCCACTGCTCCCTTTGTGGAGGGAATACAGTCAGGTGGCAGACAGTATGAGTTATGCAGAGAATGTTGTGGGCCCAGGGGTGCTCTGTAGACTGTGACCACGCAGTTTGCACCAGGCCCGTCAGTCCCACTAGGCTAAAAGCCACTCACAACACTGAATTTCACCCTCATCCACAGCCACGTCAACACTCCCATGCTCCAGAGGGCTTCCCCAGTAAGGGAACATAAACCCTATCTATGTATGTCTTAATTTATATAGTGCTATTAATATATATAGCGCTTCACAGTAGTAATACATGTGACAATCATATAAATAACAAATAATACAAATAACAGAACATGGGAATAAGTGCTTCATACCTATCTATAGTATGTTTCAATTGTAGGGTCCTCTAAGGGTAGGAGAGGGCAGTGGGTGAACCAGACCCCCCCCCCCCCACCCCCGCTTATGGATCTTCAGTGCAGCTGTCATCACTAGGATTGAGTGCGAGGCCAAGCTGCACCAACAGTGAGCTGACAGGGAGAAGCTACCCAAGATGTTCATGGAGTCCTCTACGCAGCTATCGTAGTCAGTTCGGGGAACCAGAGCAGGGGCTGACACCAATTCAGTTAGTCCCTTCTGAGATAGTTCTCATACAATGCAGGTCTTTTGAATGGTTTCTGAAACTGTATTTTGTTTTTGCCTGTCCCGTTCCCAATCTCTGCGTTTCTGGACAATCTCTGCGGGTCCCCGTTTACTCTTGTAGGATCCATGAGCAGCAAGATTACCACCCTTGTGGTCCCTGCTGGCCTCAAAGTCAGAGTTTGTCCAAGACCTCACTTTTGCTTGCGGGGGGGGGGATATTTACATAGCCCTAAATTGGCAGGTGAGGTTCTCTCCCTTTATATGGGTTCTCTCCCTTTTGTTCTCAAAGCCAAGATAATTTTTTGTAGTCTTATTTCTCTGCTCTCCAGACCTCACAGGTACCAGATAACACTTTTTCCCCCTGCATGGTCTTTGTTAGAAAATGCAGGGGAGGAAAGAGGCTCAAGATCAAAGCAAGGCCTCTAAGCACAGGGCCGACCATGCGGCGATGTCAGCTAGGCCTAACAACTAAAGTTCCGAAGTGCTCAGTCAAGTCCTATGCAAATGATTTCTATAATCCCTGAGATTTGTTCTATTAGGATATGTGGTTTGCTACAGAGTTCTGTCCCTTATAACTTTATATGGTTGAGGATTGATATTGTCTTATGATGGACCTTCAGCACTACATGGCCGTCAAAGTCAGTAACACGAGAGACTTGAGAGCTAATAGAAATGCATCTTAAAAAAAAATATTTTTAAAAATATGTTATTCAGCTGTGCCTGAAAATCAAATAGAATACAAATAAGAGACCTTTATGACCATCCTAACAGCTCAAAACACTGGATTTTGATCTGCCACAAACTATACAAAGCTGGTAGAAATGATGAACAGAAAATGGAATTAATAAGGCTGTTGTGAGAAAAGATGATTAAACTGATAGAAAAGGCAATACTTGTACACAGATTTACTAGATGTAATAGTTCAACAATTTTCATTCCTTTCTAATTTAGTTTCTATTTTTGATATTGGACATAGTGTTTTATAGCCAGGTCAAGCTAAAACAAAGTTTCAACCTTATGACGAATACAGAAGGGATTGAATGAGCTTGGTTAAAGTTTGCAATTTTTTTTCATGGTCTTATAATAGGTGCAATTTTCCTTTCTCTTTGTAACAATGAAATTATCCAGTTTTAGGTTATGTTGAAAACCTCAGCTAATAAAAGATATGTGTCAAATATAATAAGCAAGATCAGCAAGCTTCATATACCCTGTACGTATGCCGTCCTTCAAAATTGGTGCACAAAATGCCTGCTCTATATTATGTAGTAAGTTACAATGTAGATATATATCCCCAAATGCAGGTGATGCAGCGCACAGCAAAAGAACAGGATACACCGGAACAGCAGCAGTAAAATAAAAGTCCTTTATTGTATCTTCATGGTGCAGACAGGGATAGGTGCAAAAAAGCCTCCTTCTCTTACGCATTTCACGCCTGTACGGCGCTTCGTCAGAGAGTATAGGTAGGTGTGCCATGTTCACCCTCTTATAGTGGTCTCAATTAGCTAGAATTGAAAAATCGCCGTTAGGATCGAAAACCGGAAGTGACGCGATATTCACCTAAACCGGAAGTGACGTCGCGCATTGCGCGAGGCTGAATAATTGACAATGTGTCTCGTTTCTAATGTATACACGATCATCTCTCTGCATTTTGGCAGCAAGAAGACCATCTCACCAGGCTAAACTCTTTCTCTGTCTGTGGGTCACTGAATCTACTGCGATCGTCAGACTCAACCGGAAGTGACGTATCACATTGATATACGAGGTGATCTGTGTATAAAAACAATGTAGGTTGTCATAGCAACCAAAAACGGCAATCTGTCCAGTGTGGAACATGGAGAAAAAACTAATAAATAGAGGGGGAATATGGCACAAATATCTTGCTAAGTGATCAGCTGACTAGAATAAAGCAAGATATATTAAAAACAACTAAAAGAAATACATAAACACATCGGAGGACATAACGACATCTCAGTTCAATAGAAAAATACTTAATAAGTCTATTTTGGATCTATATTAGGAGCAAGGACCAAGGTATTGCAGAATAAAGTGCAATTAAAGAACATATGTACAGAGATACTGGGCTATGAATATCATAGTTTAGAGAGAGATTTTTCCTATATATCCTAATCACACCGTTTTGACAGAAAATACACATTAATCATTTATCAATACATAATTATGATAGGAAATGTTTCAACTCCCAATCTGTATTTATACCCCCGGGTGATAATGACCCGAGGGTATAAATCCAGAACATTTCTCTTTGATTGAGTATCCCTTCTCTATTGCCTCCCCTTGTGTGTTTGGGGATATATTCCAATGCATTGAATGTGAATGTTTCTACGGAGCCATATGGGCAATCATAGAAATGTATGGCTACAGGCAAATTTAGATCATTCTTTTTGATTGATCGTAGATGTTCAGAGATTCTGATTTTTAACGGACGAATTGTCCTTCCAATGTATATTTTACCGCAAACACAGTTTAATTTGTACACCACATAATTTGTGTTACATGTCATGAAATGAGTGATCTTGTAATTTTGACCTGTGTGTTTATTAACAACTTCTGACAGTGGAGTAGCATACTTACAATATGAACAATTCCCACATTTGTGGAACCCCTTAGGAAGTGTTTTGTTTTTGGAATCTGAAACAAATAAACTTGGTGATAGGTGGTATCCTATAGTTTTGGCTTTTTTATAGACAAATTTAGGAGTATTTGATACAACTGTAGTAAGATCTTTGTCTAGTTGTACTATTTTCCAATGTTTCTCAACAATTTTTTTATTGAGCTTAGCCTGATTACTATATGTTATAATGAAAAGTGGTGTTTCAGAGACTTGTTGCTTTGAATGCCTATATTTTGGTTTGGAATTAACTACAGAGGTGGTTAATAATTCATCTCGTTCTGTATTCAAGGCCTTTTCAAAGGCAGATTGTATATCTGACTCAGAGTACCCTCTGTCCCTGAATCTCTCACTTAATTTATTTGATTCTTCCAAGAAATATTCTATAGTGGAGCATACCCTCCTTAATCTAAGATATTGTCCGATTGGGATGCCACGTAATAATGGCTTCGGGTGACTGCTATTGGCCCTAAGGAGGGAGTTGCGGGCGTTGGGTTTTCGAAACAGGTTTGTCTGAATTTTAAAGTCAGTATCTACATATAGATTGATATCCAAATAATTAATATGATTAATATGTATAGATGAGGTAAATTTGATATTAAATGTGTTATTATTAAGGTAATCAATAAAGTCCCCTAATGTAGAGCAATCTCCCCTCCATATCAGAATGAGGTCGTCAATGTACCGATGGTAAAAAACTATATTATTACGGAATGGATTAGTGACACCAAAAATGTGTATGTTTTCCCAAAATCCCATAAATAAATTCGCATAAGAAGGTGCAAAAGAAGTCCCCATTGTCGTGCCTTGTTTTTGAAGATAAAAGTGATGATCAAATAAAAAATAATTGTGTTGTAAAAGAAAAATAATACAATCTAACAAAAATGTGATTTGTGGAGTATGTAAATTAGAAGTGTTAAGAAAGTGTGTGACTGCTTGAATGCCTAAATAGAGAGTGATAATAGTGTATAAGGATGTCACGTCTAGTGTTACCCAGAAATAATTGTGACACCAAGTGATTTTGTTTAACATAGTAAGTAAATGTGAAGAGTCTCTGAGATAGGAGGGGAGAGCTCTTACCAGAGGTTGTAGATAAACATCCACATACCTGGACACACCATCACCCAAAGATCCAATACTAGAGATGATAGGTCTCCCTGGTGGATTAACCAGGGATTTGTGGATCTTCGGGAGATGGTGAAATACAGGTATAGTGGGAAAACGGTTGATTAGATACTGACATTCCTGATTAGATAGTACTGTACCCGCAACTCTCTACCTAGATCAATGAGGGTGTTAAGTTCAGAAAGGTATATTAAAGTCGGGTCCTTCTCGAGTCTAAGATAGCAAACCTTATCATTCAGTTGCCTAATGGCTTCAATAAGGTATTGTTCTTTTAACATTACCACGATGGCTCCGTCTTTGTCAGCGTTTTTTATCATTATTGTTTCGTTTGTTTTTAATTGATAAAGTGTACTCCTTTCTTCCTTGGTAAGGTTGTCTGGTCTTATACAGGAGAAGGTAAATTCCTTTGCCAATATTTGTAGGTCTCTTTCAACTAACTTTTCAAATGTTTCCAAAAAGGGTCCTTTATTGTATGTGGGACAGAAAAGCGATTTATTCTTAAGGCCTAAGTTTTTACTATGTGTAAGGAATGTACTAATATCCTCATATTCCTCTTCTTCATGTTCATTCAGAAGATCTGTCAGATCTTGAATGGTAGTGTATTCCTTGAAACTCAATTGATCTTGCTTCATTGTGTCCATCAGAGGCTCTCTGATGGTAGAAGCCCCTGGTGGAGACAAGGTTGCAGAGGAATCATTTTTGTTCTTAAACCATTTTTTTAAAGACAGTTTTCTAATAAATCTCTGTACATCAATAACTGTGGAAAAAAGATCAAAGTTGTCATTTAAAGCAAAATTCAGACCCTTGTTTAACAATATAATTTCTTCATTTTTCAAAGGTATGCCAGATATATTAATAACATTGTTATTTTCTATGTTTAAGTGTCCATCTTTCTCTTTTTTTCTTTCTGACTCTTTTCTTTTGGCCGAGCGCCTTGTTCTTTTAAACCGTTTTTTGGGGCCTTTGATTGGTAAGAGGAGGACGATTCATATCTCTTTGAGTATGATGTTGATGGTCTATTGTCCTGTTCCCCAATGTCACGGAAATAGCTCTCTGTGTCTGGACCTCTTGAAAAGGACACTGATGATGGACGGGTCTCCATATCTGATGTGTCTGACATGCTGGACAATTCTGATCTATTCTTTAAATGCGTGACGTCACTTCCGGTTGAGACTGACGATGGCAGTAGATTCAGTGACCCACAGGCAGAGAAAGAGTTTAGCCTGGTGAGATGGTCTTCTTGCTGCCAAAATGCAGAGAGATGTTCGTGTATACATTACAAACGAGACACATTGTCAATTATTCAGCCTCGCGCAATGCGCGACGTCACTTCCGGTTTAGGTGAATATCGCGTCACTTCCGGTTTTCGATCCTAACGGCGATTTTTCCATTCTAGCTAATTGAGACCACTATAATAGGGTGAACATGGCACACCTACCTATACTCTCTGACGAAGCGCCGTACAGGCGTGAAACGCGTAAGAGAAGGAGGCTTTTTTGCACCTATCCCTGTCTGCACCATGAAGATACAATAAAGGACTTTTATTTTACTGCTGCTGTTCCGGTGTATCCTGTTCTTTTGCTGTGCGCTGCATCACCTGCATTTGTGGCTACCATATCCTCTATCTACCTGCAGAAGCACGCATCTTGGAAGGCAACAAGGGCATGGTCATGTGAGTTGGTACTTTATCTGTACTTTGGGGTATTATATCGGTGTCATTAGGCAGTTGTCAGACCCAGTCCACATTGGCAGTGAGGGGGTGGGGCTCATATATCTCCACCACCCACACTCACCAGGACATTTATATTTGGGTTCAGACACATATGCTCACCCTTATGTACCTCATTGCTCACTCTTATACCTGCACCTAGCCATTACCAATCTCCAATCAAGTATTCATTGCATCACTATATGCATAACCACCACGGTCATTAGAGCACTATCACTGAACTTTGTTCATTTACCCTAGATATATATCCCAACTGACCAAAAAAATATGATTAACATGTGGCCAAATTAATCAGCACAAGAAATATTTAAAATACAGGCAGATTGTTTATTTAGTGTCTTTTTTCTTTGCTTGGTTTGTTCAAACTAATGACACTGCTTTCATTAGCCAAAAATATTAAAGGAAAGGACAATAAAGAATGATTAGAAATACTGCACTACAAAATATGTTATTTTTCATAAGAATCAAATAATTCAAGTTTTAATGTAAAAAGGAACTAATATTTAATAAAAAAAGCTGAGTAAATGTTACTTACTAGAAAGATAACCCCTTTGACTCAAAAATGAATCAATGACAACGAGAAAAATTGCTTCACTTCTGGGGCAGAAATGGGTTCAAATAAAACAATATCAGAGACAGTTTTATTATATTGTACTTATTATTTCAGGACAATTGATGTTAACATTCAGGAATTTAGTTATATTTAAAGGGTTGTCTTAATGTTCTTATATTTAGTACTTTGTTACCACAATACTGTATATCCCTGTTTGCCAGAAATGTAGTTCTTAAACTTTATGAAATTCAATGTTAGTTCAAAAAATTGTTTTTCGGTGCAAACAAAAATATGGTTCTTACTGTTGTTACTGTTAAAATATAGTATTTTACTGGGTTTTTTTTAAGTGAAAATTCTTTGCTGGCACCTAGTAAATTTCCCTAGGACAAATCTCCTTCATGGACATGAAAGTGTGTAACGGAAGTGAGGTAATTGAACTGTGTTGGCCCGGCATGTGCAGAAGCGTTCGTAGCCGGGCGTGCATGCGCAGAAGTATGTGTATTGGAAGTATTGTTATTCAATGTTGCTTCCCTCGCATGCGCAGAAGCCAGTTTTGCACGTACGCATGCACAGAAATATCTGCTACCGTTCGTGCATGTGAATACATGGGTAGCGTCACATACGTAGGAGTATAGGTGGGCTGACCCACCAGCACATGCACAGCCAATGCCAGAATAATGTAACTTGCGCATGTTCACAGATGTCACAATCATGTACACATACGCCGATATGCCAGAGATGTCTGCAAATGCGTATATTCACCAGTCAAGTGTGCATGCACTGAAACTATCACAACCTTCTGCGTAGTAGTGGCGGCCTGACCCACCAGCACATGCGCAGATGCATCAAGATTAACTTGCACATGCACATATGGTGACTTCGCTTCTTACAGCCTGTCCCTGTCATTCTGTGATTCATTCCATTTTCCCCGCTTCAGCTGCAGTCCACCACACAGTGGTCTGACATCACGTTTTGAAAAGTTTGTATGTTATATCTCCTATTCTTCAGTTCAGGGTTTGTAGCACCTACCATTGAGGTGTTTTCACCTTATAATTGTTTTGAATGCGCATTAGCAGGCACTAACAAATACATAATCCGTCTAGTCTGCGTGTGCGCACAAACAGTCATCAACACCCTTCACGTCAATACAGGAGACCCTCAGGGCGAATTCAACTGTGAGAAGAATCAGGACGAGCTTGGCCCTCATTTGTACAGTTTGAATTCACATAAAACAATGTGACATACTATATACCACATTGAACAAAGATTATCATCAAATACACATCATTTTAAGAGGCGACTTTAACATAAACTTTCAGTCTTAAGAAGCACTGCCACTCATAACATTCATGCAAGAAACATTCAATTTAACTCTCAACACCAATCCAGCCATTGCAACTACAACATCTGGCTCAACCAGTGATGCAGTCTTTCAACGCCATGTAGATACTTTACAATCCAAAATATATATATCTTACTATAGTTGTGATAAGTCAATGGTATCATATATTACAACAGATACAATGGAAATTTGTGCTACAAAATAAATAAAATAAATTATAATCTCATGTCAATTATTGTATCACAAAAATCACTATCAAAACACAATTTCACTGATAAAAGACAAAAAAGTTTCACATAAAACGCGCATGCTCGGCACACGCATTTTTTTTTTTTTTTTTTTAAAACAGCAATTGTTCAAATCGATTATTAAATTACTTACTTTATATTTGCTATGGGAAAGTTAATAAGAGGCTACTATATGTTATTCTTTAGGCCGTTTAGCACATCCAATGTGTAAAGCACCGAAAGGATAACATAGAATCATTAATTTTCCCATAGCAAATATAAAGTAAGTAATTTAATAATGGATTATAAAAGAACCATATTTGTGTTTGTACAGAATTTTTTTTTTTAAATTACACTTTTTTTGTGTTTATTTACTGTTGATTAAATGTATAAATGATACAATAATAATAATAATAATAATAATAATAATAATAATAATAATAATAATAATAATAATAAACAATACACCTCTATTGCATTAGTTTCCAAATTGTTTTTGGTTAAGCAACCCTTTAATTATATTGTGAAATTCTGCAGAACCCCAACCCTCGCTAATTGCTCGATACATCAAGCTCTGTTAAAAATGCGTTATCGCATTCTGTTAAAAAAGAAACACGTGAATAATGCAAAAATAAGTAGTAATAAATCAAAAGTTCTACCATCGCTAAATATTGCATTGATAAAAGGGTGGTAAAGTCACGGAATGGTCCTAAAATGGAGGAAAAGCATTGCAAGACTATCCTATTTAGCAAGTGAACAAAATGAGGAATAAATCTCAAAACTGGTGTTCTATCAATTGCAGTAATGCAGTAAGTGAATCACATAGTAAACATACTCTTGAATCCTTCGGTTATATCAGCGTGTAGGGGTAAATAATACTGAATGGCTTGTAAATGTCCTTAGTGTGTTTATAATTGACTCAGCCAGGGTGTAGGGCTAGTAAACAGTACACAGTCCAAAGCATCCATGAAAATGCTGCTGCAGAACGTCCCACAAGATACACACGGAGTCTTCAATAGCTTCCCTCACCACATCCTGTGTCCCACACTTTAACGATCAGCTGGCCGGTACTCACGATAGTCTGTCCGTGTCCGCCTGTTGTTACTGATTTGTGCCAGAATCCCCCATAGAACGCCGATACTGCGTGCTCCTGCCGATGAGTAATGCAGAGAAAATGGTCAGAATGGCGGTCACCTACGGAACAAAACGCGTCAGAGTTATACACTCTGTGTATGTCTTTTTTCCATCTGGATGAATAAATCATTTTTTACCTTTACTGCGCTTGGTTGATTCCTGATTTCGGAGAGCAGTGACCGCCATTCCGGCCATTTTATCCTATTTAGCAAACAATATAAACCCATGATTTCCTGACACAAGCTGTAGGTCCTGACTCAATCTGAGGTAGGGGAGGACATATTGAGACTTTTCCTGCGATATCACGTCATTTGTACTTATCACCCCTTACAGAATAAGGGCCAAATTGCAGATGATCTTCAATCGCAGGAAAAGCCCCATTAAAGTTATTGGGACTTTTCATGCGATAACACGTCCTCTGAGCTTATCACACCTACAGTACTAGAATAAAGTGCCATTGATTACAGGGAGTTGGAGGTTTGATTCATAATTAGTGCATTTTGAGTTTTGATAGAGTTGTGTTGTGCTATTTGTTGTCTTTCTGTGTTGGTGTCTGCATACTTTAGTTTGTTATTTTTACTGTACTTTTTAACTTATTAGTCTATGTTTTCATATTTGTTGTGTGCTTGTGTTAAGTAGTGTGTAGTGTGAGTGAAAGAAATATGGAGGCAACTGAAGTGGGATGAGGGAGTGTGAGGAGAATGGTGGATGGATGTGAGGAGCAGAGGGCGTGTGAATATTGTTCGTGGGTACAGGAGTGAGGAAAAGAGGGAGTGAGGAGTGGTGGTGGATGCATTAGTGAGGAGCAGATGCGTGAAAGGTGAAGGAGTGGTGGGGAGAAGAGCAGAAAGGAGGGTTGAGTGATTAGGGCAGAAACATGCCAGGGTAGGAGGTGGGGAGGGGGATAGGAGAGAATACCGGGTAGAGGGGCATGGGAGGAGCTGGTAGGGTGCAGCATAAAGGCCCACAGGAGGCAAATGTCCAGCCTCCTCCAAGTGATTGTGGTACAGATTAAACTGAGAGTCATTGGCTGAGAAAACTCACATTTATGAAGGATGAGAATATAGTGCTGTTCCAAAAAAAAATAGTTGCCTGTTACAATACCATTCCTTGCAATATTACATCAAGAACCACAATATCGGTTAAGAATACAAAGTGGAGGGAGATGGCTGATGCGGTGAACTGTGTCGGTATAGTACCATGCACATATGAATAAATTATAGTACATACACATTTTTTTAAATGTCAGTATATGAAAATCTGTGGAAGCATCACCTCATGATGTAGTGAACCTTTACATAATAAATTATGTGGGCCTCATTCTAGTAGCTTTGATAACCAACTCATTGAGGATTTTGAGCAAATATTGCAACATTTTGCTAGGCAGCTATTCAGAAAGCATCGATGGCTAACTGCTAAGGCAGTGAAGGGGTGAACTACCAGTGCCATGTATATTGTTGGTGGTATTTGGCCCATGGTGGGTGTTTAGGCCTTGCGGGGGGGGGGGGTAGGGGTTGTGGGAGAAGTTAACCCCTTCATTACCTTAGCGGTTTGTACTGCTAAGATAATGAAGGGGTTAATCCTTCCCGCTACGGGCCAAATACCACCTTCACCCACTCCCGCTACCCACAATAAACATTACAACAAAATACAAACAGAATATTAAACAATACACCCATTCATTGCCAGTGTGGTTACCTATGCCCTCAAAGGGACCAAACCACTCTCGTCAACACATACAGTATAGTAATGAGCCAAATTACTATTATCCGGATCTGGCTAATAGTGCATTTGCCCATTCAAAATAAAACATTATCCAGCCAGCATAAAGTAAATACAACTTCTACTTACCACTGCCAGGATGAAGGAATCCTCATCACCGTCCTCCGCGTCCATGTCCTCCGGGGCCAGCAACAGTACAATAAAAATACAATCTAATGGCCTTGAACCCATTAATCACCTTAGCAATTACTAACCGCAATAGTAATTAAGGGGTTAACCCCCTCCCCCGCTTCCCACCCCGGCGGCCTAACCACCCACCTGGGGCAACTATCCCCACCCTCTGAACATTGATTGAAACAGTGGTACATCAAGCCCATGTAATATGGGCATGATTAGCCACTAGAGCAGTCAATGGGCAACCAAACAAATAAATAACTGCACCAAAAATAAACAACAATAAAAAATACACAAGCACCTAAAAACCAGAAAAATAAAAGAAATCAAACATCTAAACAACACAACATTAAAATAAATCAATAGCCTATACACCAGAAGAATAAAAGAATTTAAAAGCAAGGATTGCGTCGCTGATCAAGAGATTCCTGATGCACCGGGATTCAGAGGGTGAAGACATGTAAAACTAAGCAAAACATTGAATTTATGTAATTTTTGTTTTTTTATTGTATTTTTTAATTTTAAATTTTTTTGCTTCCCATTGACTGCTAATGTATTTATCTGTGCCCCTTTAGGGTATAGATAAATAGAGTAACAGGCAATGATTTTTTTGGCAAATGGTTGTTTGAATTAATTGTTATGTTTTGTATTTCTGTTTATTGTTTTGAGTTCATTGTTTTGTATTTGGAGGGCTTGTTTTTATTAAATGTTTGGATTCTTTAGGCATTTTAATTATTTTATTGATGTGTTGTTTAGGGTTTTTAGTTCTTTTATTCATCTGGTGTTTAGTTGTTTTAGTTCTTTTATTCTTCTGGTGTTTAGGTGCTTGGTTATTTATTTATTGTTGTGTATTTTGTTGCTGTTATTGTTTTTTTTAGGTTGCCCATTGACTGCTATAGTGGCTTATCATGCCCATATTATATAGGAATGATGTACCACTTTGCCAATCAATGGATAGAGGGTGGGGATAGTTGCCCCGGGGTGGGCAGTTAGGCCTCCTGGGTGGGTAGCGGGGGAGGGTGGTTAACCCCTTAATTACTTTAGCGGTTACTGACATCTAAGGTGATTAGGGGTTAGGGGCCATTAGATTGTATGTTTTATTGTTGTGTTCTTGCCAACGGAGGACATGGACATGGAGGATGGTGATGAGGACGACCTTCATCCTGGCAGTGGTATGTGCAAGTTTTATTTACTTTATGCTGGCTTCAAAATGTTTTATTTTGAATGGACAAATGCACTATTATTCTGATCTGGATAATATTAATTCTGCCAATTACTGTACTGTATGTGTTGGGTGGGGGGCGTTGTTGGGGGTAGAGGAGGTGGGTATTAAGGTTGTTGTGTTTTTTATGTTTTATGCGGGCAGAAGGATTAGGTGAAGGGGGTAGTTGCCCCAAGGGAGGGTGGTTAGGCTTACCGGGTGGGTATAGAGTTGTGTGGAGAATGGCGCTCAATATAAGTGTGTGCACTATTGATATATCATCATGATTTTGAAAAAATAACAGGAAATAGGAACACTATGGCTCATCCATAAGGTCAGAAGATTCATACATATGGGGGGGGGGAAATACAGACCTAGCGGTCAGTCTGCCTGACTACCTGTCATATTCTCTAGCCTGCTGTACCCATGCTTGGCCACCGGGACTGCTACCACTCTCAATGTCTTGTTCTAGCCTGCAGTACCTATACTTGTCCACCGGGATTGCTGCTGCTAAACTAAGGAACATTCCAGACCCTGATACCTGAAACCTCTGCACCTGTGCTCTACCTCTCAGCCTGCATATATAACCTCCATTTCCTGTTCCTCCCTTGCCTGTTTATACTGGTTCTTAGCTCCTGCAAGGTTCTTGTGTTTACTTCTGTGCTAGCTATTGCTATCATCCTGTTCCAGTCTCCTCGTTGCTGACCTCTGCTTGTGACCCCTACTACGCTCCCTGCTGTTCCTGGCACTGGGATCCACTTCAGCCGAAGTCCAATCCTTGACAGAATAAACAGGCGCTACCATGGATTCCGCCGGAACAGACCTGGCCCAGGCTTGGACACTCCAGGACTTACAACGTATCATGGTTGGTTTCCAAGAACAACAAGGACACCTTATCAAATGTCTTGGTCACGTGGAAGAACAGGAGACCCTCCGGGTAGAACGTGATGCCCGCTGGGAAGAATGTGTCGTCCGCGCAGAAGGATGTGCCCTCCGCTCAGAGGAACGAGCTGCCGCCGCAGAAGCTGGACAGTGAACTACGTGCAGCCTTAATCACCGCATCTGTTCAAAAGACTGTGACTGTGCAAACCGCGCCCCGGGTAACCCTTCCGGAAACATTTGGAGGGAAAAAACAATCTTTTCGGGATTTCCTTAATCAATGCGGACATGTGTTCAAGATTCAGCCTACCATCTATAATACCAACGAAGCCAAGGTTGGACTGATCATAACCCTGCTCAAGAATGAGGCCCTTGCTTGGGTCTCCCCTATGTTAGAACAGGATAGCCCACTACTAAGGGACCTGGAGGAGTTTATCGAAGCCATGAGTCTTTTTTTTGATGACCCAAATCGTAGAGCAACCGCTGATGTAACTCTGAACAATCTTCGTCAAGGAAGACGCTCGGAAGCTGAGTACGCTGCTGAATTCTGCAGATGGGTTAACAATACTGAGTGGAATGAGGCCGCGCAGAAATATCATTTTCGGCAGGGTCTCTCGGAGCAGGTTAAAGACGAACTAGCCCGGGTGGAGCCCCCAGAGAGATTTCAGGACTTTGTCCATTTATGCATCCAAATTGATCGCAGGCTTACGGAAAGACGATTGGAGAGACAGGGGTTCATGCCAAGCAAACCCGGGTTTAGAGATGTCAGTACCCCAAGACGTTCCAGGGAGACTGAGGAGGAGCCGATGCAAGTAAATACACTGTGGGGACCCATCTCAACCGGGGAAAGGAAGAGACGCCGAACAGAAGATCTCTGTTTATATCGTGGAAACGATGGGCACTATCTCGCTGATTGCCTAAACAAGTCCAGGCGGTCTTCTTTTCAGAGCCCTAGGAGAAATTAGCTGCACGCTATTTAAAAAACTGTTCTCTCTGCTTCTCAAAGGAAAGATAACCCTCCTTCGCTACACCCTCACCTCCTGGTTCCTATTATAATCGAGGAAGGAACACATCGTTTTTCAACCACAGTAATGGTCGACTCAGGGGCGGCAGGGAATTTTATGGACATAGAATTCGCCAAGAACAATTCGGTATCATTTGTAGCCAAGGAATCCCCAGAAAGGATGGAAGTTGTTGACGGTTCTCCTTTGAGCTCTGGACCTATTACCCATGAAACAAGTAACTTAACACTAATCATGGAGCCCAATCACCAGGAGAAGATTTCATTTGGTCTCATTCCATCACCTTTGTTTCCAGTGATTCTAGGAATTCCATGGCTCATGATCCATAACCCACTAATTGACTGGAAGACAAAGACCCTCACGTTTCCCTTGGAGCACTGTCAGCTAGCCTGTCTACCTAAAACTCCTATACCAGAGTGTGTAGGAATACATAAGATTTCCTCGTCTCAAGAAAATCTTCTGCCGGCTCCATACTCTGAGTTTTTAGATGTTTGTGACAAGAAGAATGCGGATACGCTTCCCCCACATCGCTCTTATGACTGTCCCATTGAATTATTACCGGGTGCTGCCATTCCATTTGTAAGAATCTATTCCCTCTCAGAACCGGAATTGAAGGTCCTCAATGACTACCTACAGGAGAACCTGTCAAAGGGTTTTATCCGACCCTCTACTTCTCCAGCAGGCGCTGCGCTCTTCTTCGTGGGAAAGAAAGACAGTTCTCTACACCCCTGCATTGACTATCAGGAACTAAATAAGATTACGGTGAAGAACAGGTACCCATTAACTCTGATTCCTGAACTATTGGAAATAATTCGGTCAGCCAAAATCTTTACCAAATTAGATCTCAGAGGAGCGTATAATTTGGTCCGCATTCGACCCGGTGACGAATGTTAAACAGCCTTCCGAACCCGTTATGGGCACTATGAATATCTGGTGATGCCTTTTGGACTCTGTAATGCCCCTGCTACCTTCCAGCATTTAATCAATGATGTCCTCCGAGAGTTATTGGACCAATTCGTAGTGGCATACCTGAATGACATCCTAGTCTTCTCAGATAACATCATGGATCACCAGAGACATGTCCGAATTGTCCTTGAGCGTCTCCGTAAGTGCAAATTGTACATCAAGTTAGAAAAATGCGAATTCAAAAAGACCAGCATGCAATTTCTCGGTTACATCATCTCTCCTGAGGGTTTGAGTATGGACCCAGGCAAGATTCAAGCCGTGGTGGAATGGCCAATCCCTCGAAATGAAAAGGACATTCAGAGATTTGTGGGCTTTGCCAATTTCTATAGATGTTTTATTAAAAAAAATTCTGGCATTATTGCCCCAATTACCCGACTCACACGGAAAGAATTCCCCTTCAAATGGTCTCCTAAAACGGATGCGGCATTCGAACAATTGAAGTCACTCTTCACATCTGCCCCTATCCTCATCCATCCAAATCCCGAATTACCATTCATCTTGGAAGTGGATGCATCCGACTTCACTGTTGGTGCCCTTCTGTCACAAAGAATTGGACCCAAGATGCTCCTTCATCCATGTGCCTTTTATTCATACCAAATGTCAACAGCTGAACGAAATTATGACATCGGAAACAAAAAACTCTTGGCTATAAAAGCTGCATTCTCTGAGTCGAGACATCTACTGGAGGGGGCCAATCACCCAATTATGGTCTTCACGGATCACAGGAACTTAGAATTCATTCGATCCGCAAAGAGACTGTCTGCGCGATAAGCCAGGTGAGCTCTCTTCTTTGCAAGATTTCAGTTCCACATCTCATACCGCCCTGGCTCCAAGAATGGGAAAGCCGATGCCTTGTCACGGTGATTGCCTAATACTAGTTCAGACAAAGAGCAAGAAGAAACTATTCTACCAAAAAGAAATTTTCTGGGCGTCACATTCTCCGCTGATCTCCTCACACGAATAAAGGGAGCCTACTCAAATGACTCTTTTCTTAAAAACCCTCCTCCGGAAGTAGAACTATTTCTATGTGATGGTCTCTGGAACTGTAAGGATCGTCTGTTCGTCCCTAAGGAGGTAAGATTAGAGGTGCTCCAATTAATGCACGACTCCCGACCCGCTGGTCACCCAGGTGTCCACAAGACACAGGAACTGTTGTCTCGCTCTTTTTGGTGGCCTAAATTAGCACAAGATGTTAAAGACTATGTCCTCTCCTGTGAGACTTGTGCTAGGACCAAGACCCCTCGAGCATCACCTGTGGGTTTGCTGCAGTCTCTTCCAGTTCCAACTCGTCCTTGGGGGTCAATATCAATGGATTTTATTGTTGACCTGCCCCGATCACGTGGACATAATACCATCCTGGTAGTAGTGGATCGACTTACAAAGATGGCTCACTTCATTGCAGCACAGAATCTTCCTTCTGCAGACCAGACAGCCAAGTTGATTGTGAAAGAGGTGTTTTGGCTTCACGGGGCTCCTGATGAGATCATATCCGATAGAGGGGTACAATTCACTTCAAAATTTTGGAGGACCTTCTGTTCCTCTCTAGGAATTCGTTTAAATTTATCGTCTGGCTATCATCCACAATCCAATGGTCAGACAGAAAGGACCAATCAGACTTTGGAAAAATACTTACGATGTTTTGTTTGTCATCTCCAGGATGACTGGATTGATTTCCTACCATTAGCTGAGTATTCATACAACAACTCACATTATTCATCGACTCAGAAGAGTCATTTTTCTCAAATTATGGATTTCATCCAACCTTTATTCCTCGTTTTCCATCTTCGGGCCCCATTCCGGCAGTTGCAGAGAAACTGGAGGTTCTGCGAGACATTCAGGAGACCCTCAAAGAGACACTTCGTGAGACTCAAGTAAAGTACAAAAGAGCAGCAGACCAACACCACAGCCCTCCCCAGAATTTCAAGTCGGGAATAAAGTCTGGCTTTCTACAAGAAATCTACGTTTAAAGGTTCCAACCATTAAATTGGGCCAAAAATACATCGGGCCATTTCGCATCTCAGCACTAATAAATCCAGTGTCCTTCAGATTAGAGCTTCCTGAGACCATCAAAATACACTCTGTGTTTCATTCTTCTCTGCTGAAACCTTTCCATGAGAATCCGTTTCCTGGATGGATACTTCCTCCCCCTGAACCCATCCTCGTGGATAACGAAGAGGAATTCATTGTGGAGAAAATTTTGGATTCCAGGTTACACCGAGGGAAACTACAGTACCTGGTTCACCTGGGGGGGCTATGGCCCAGAGGAGAGGTCTTGGGAACCCAAAGATTTTGTACATGCTCCGTGACTAGTCAAAGCTTCCACCGGAGATATCCAGACAAGCCTAGCAAGGATCGTCCGGAGAACGCTCTTGGGAGGGGGGAGTAATGTCATATTCTCTATCCTGCTGTACCCATGCTTGGCCACCGGGACTGCTACCACTCTCAATGTCTTGTTCTAGTCTTCAGTACCTATACTTGTCCACCGGGATTGCTGCTGCTAAACTAAGGAACATTCCAGACCCTGATACCTGAAACCTCTGCACCTGTGCTCTACCTCTCAGCCTGCATATATAACCTCCATTTCCTGTTCCTCCCTTGCCTGTTTATACTGGTTCTTAGCTCCTGCAAGGTTCTTGTGTTTACTTCTGTGCTAGCTATTGCTATCATCCTGTTCCAGTCTCCTCGTTGCTGACCTCTGCTTGTGACCCCTACTACGCTCCCTGCTGTTCCTGGCACTGGGATCCACTTCAGCCGAAGTCCAATCCTTGACAGAATAAACAGGCGCTACCATGGATTCCGCCGGAACAGACCTGGCCCAGGCTTGGACACTCCAGGACTTACAACGTATCATGGTTGGTTTCCAAGAACAACAAGGACACCTTATCAAATGTCTTGGTCACGTGGAAGAACAGGAGACCCTCCGGGTAGAACGTGATGCTCGCTGGGAAGAATGTGTCGTCCGCGCAGAAGGATGTGCCCTCCGCTCAGAGGAACGAGCTGCCGCCGCAGAAGCTGGACAGTGAACTACGTGCAGCCTTAATCACCGCATCTGTTCAAAAGACTGTGACTGTGCAAACCGCGCCCCGGGTAACCCTTCCGGAAACATTTGGAGGGAAAAAACAATCTTTTCGGGATTTCCTTAATCAATGCAGACATGTGTTCAAGATTCAGCCTACCATCTATAATATCAACGAAGCCAAGGTTGGACTGATCATAACCCTGCTCAAGAATGAGGCCCTTGCTTGGGTCTCCCCTATGTTAGAACAGGATAGCCCACTACTAAGGGACCTGGAGGAGTTTATCAAAGCCATGAGTCTTATTTTTGATGACCCAAATCGTAGAGCAACCGCTGAGGTAACTCTGAACAATCTTCGTCAAGGAAGACGCTCGGAAGCTGAGTACGCTGCTGAATTCCGCAGATGGGTTAACAATACTGAGTGGAATGAGGCCGCGCAGAAATATCATTTTCGGCAGGGTCTCTCGGAGCAGGTTAAAGACGAACTAGCCCGGGTGGAGCCTCCAGAGAGATTTCAGGACTTTGTCCATTTATGCATCCAAATTGATCGCAGGCTTACGGAAAGACGATTGGAGAGACAGGGGTTCATGCCAAGCAAACCCGGGTTTAGAGATGTCAGTACCCCAAGACGTTCCAGGGAGACTGAGGAGGAGCCGATGCAAGTAAATACACTGTGGGGACCCATCTTAACCGGGGAAAGGAAGAGACGCCGAACAGAAGATCTCTGTTTATATCATGGAAACGATGGGCACTATCTCGCTGATTGCCTAAACAAGTCCAGGCGGTCTTCTTTTCAGAGCCCTAGGAGAAATTAGCTGCACGCTATTTAAAAAACTGTTCTCTCTGCTTCTCAAAGGAAAGATAACCCTCCTTCGCTACACCCTCACCTCCTGGTTCCTATTATAATCGAGGAAGGAACACATCGTTTTTCAACCACAGTAATGGTCGACTCAGGGGCGGCAGGGAATTTTATGGACATAGAATTCGCCAAGAACAATTCGGTATCATTTGTAGCCAAGGAATCCCCAGAAAGGATGGAAGTTGTTGACGGTTCTCCTTTGAGCTCTGGACCTATTACCCATGAAACAAGTAACTTAACACTAATCATGGAGCCCAATCACCAGGAGAAGATTTCATTTGGTCTCATTCCATCACCTTTGTTTCCAGTGATTCTAGGAATTCCATGGCTCATGATCCATAACCCACTAATTGACTGGAAGACAAAGACCCTCACGTTTCCCTTGGAGCACTGTCAGCTAGCCTGTCTACCTAAAACTCCTATACCAGAGTGTGTAGGAATACATAAGATTTCCTCGTCTCAAGAAAATCTTCTGCCGGCTCCATACTCTGAGTTTTTAGATGTTTGTGACAAGAAGAATGCGGATACGCTTCCCCCACATCGCTCTTATGACTGTCCCATTGAATTATTACCGGGTGCTGCCATTCCATTTGTAAGAATCTATTCCCTCTCAGAACCGGAATTGAAGGTCCTCAATGACTACCTACAGGAGAACCTGTCAAAGGGTTTTATCCGACCCTCTACTTCTCCAGCAGGCGCTGCGCTCTTCTTCGTGGGAAAGAAAGACAGTTCTCTACACCCCTGCATTGACTATCAGGAACTAAATAAGATTACGGTGAAGAACAGGTACCCATTAACTCTGATTCCTGAACTATTGGAAATAATTCGGTCAGCCAAAATCTTTACCAAATTAGATCTCAGAGGAGCGTATAATTTGGTCCGCATTCGACCCGGTGACGAATGTTAAACAGCCTTCCGAACCCGTTATGGGCACTATGAATATCTGGTGATGCCTTTTGGACTCTGTAATGCCCCTGCTACCTTCCAGCATTTAATCAATGATGTCCTCCGAGAGTTATTGGACCAATTCGTAGTGGCATACCTGAATGACATCCTAGTCTTCTCAGATAACATCATGGATCACCAGAGACATGTCCGAATTGTCCTTGAGCGTCTCCGTAAGTGCAAATTGTACATCAAGTTAGAAAAATGCGAATTCAAAAAGACCAGCATGCAATTTCTCGGTTACATCATCTCTCCTGAGGGTTTGAGTATGGACCCAGGCAAGATTCAAGCCATAGTGGAATGGCCAATCCCTCGAAATGAAAAGGACATTCAGAGATTTGTGGGCTTTGCCAATTTCTATAGATGTTTTATTAAAAAAAATTCTGGTATTATTGCCCCAATTACCCGACTCACACGGAAAGAATTCCCCTTCAAATGGTCTCCTAAAACGGATGCGGCATTCGAACAATTGAAGTCACTCTTCACATCTGCCCCTATCCTCATCCATCCAAATCCCGAGTTACCATTCATCTTGGAAGTGGATGCATCCGACTTCACTGTTGGTGCCCTTCTGTCACAAAGAATTGGACCCAAGATGCTCCTTCATCCATGTGCCTTTTATTCATACCAAATGTCAACAGCTGAATGAAATTATGACATCGGAAACAAAAAACTCTTGGCTATAAAAGCTGCATTCTCTGAGTCGAGACATCTACTGGAGGGGGCCAATCACCCAATTACGGTCTTCACGGATCACAGGAACTTAGAATTCATTCGATCCGCAAAGAGACTGTCTGCACGACAAGCCAGGTGAGCTCTCTTCTTTGCAAGATTTCAGTTCCACATCTCATACCGCCCTGGCTCCAAGAATGGGAAAGCCGATGCCTTGTCACGGTGATTGCCTAATCCTAGTTCAGACAAAGAGCAAGAAGAAACTATTCTTCCAAAAAGAAATTTTCTGGGCGTCACATTCTCCGCTGATCTCCTCACACGAATAAAGGGAGCCTACTCAAATGACTCTTTTCTTAAAAACCCTCCTCCGGAAGCAGAACTATTTCTATGTGATGGTCTCTGGAACTGTAAGGATCGTCTGTTCGTCCCTAAGGAGGTAAGATTAGAGGTGCTCCAATTAATGCACGACTCCCGACCCGCTGGTCACCCAGGTGTCCACAAGACACAGGAACTGTTGTCTCGCTCTTTTTGGTGGCCTAAATTAGCACAAGATGTTAAAGACTATGTCCTCTCCTGTGAGACTTGTGCTAGGACCAAGACCCCTCGAGCATCACCTGTGGGTTTGCTGCAGTCTCTTCCAGTTCCAACTCGTCCTTGGGGGTCAATATCAATGGATTTTATTGTTGACCTGCCCCGATCAAGTGGACATAATACCATCCTGGTAGTAGTGGATCGACTTACAAAGATGGCTCACTTCATTGCAGCACAGAATCTTCCTTCTGCAGACCAGACAGCCAAGTTGATTGTGAAAGAGGTGTTTTGGCTTCACGGGGCTCCTGATGAGATCATATCCGATAGAGGGGTACAATTCACTTCAAAATTTTGGAGGACCTTCTGTTCCTCTCTAGGAATTCGTTTAAATTTATCGTCTGGCTATCATCCACAATCCAATGGTCAGACAGAAAGGACCAATCAGACTTTGGAAAAATACTTACGATGTTTTGTTTGTCATCTCCAGGATGACTGGATTGATTTCCTACGATTAGCTGAGTATTCATACAACAACTCACATTATTCATTTTTCTCAAATTATGGATTTCATCCAAACTTTATTCCTCGTTTTCCATCTTCGGGCCCCATTCCGGCAGTTGCAGAGAAACTGGAGGTTCTGCGAGACATTCAGGAGACCCTCAAAGAGAAACTTCGTGAGACTCAAGTAAAGTACAAAAGAGCAGCAGACCAACACCACAGCCCTCCCCAGAATTTCAAGTCGGGGATAAAGTCTGGCTTTCTACAAGAAATCTACGTTTAAAGGTTCCAACCATTAAATTGGGCCAAAAATACATCGGGCCATTTCGCATCTCAGCACTAATAAATCCAGTGTCCTTCAGATTAGAGCTTCCTGAGACCATCAAAATACACTCTGTGTTTCATTCTTCTCTGCTGAAACCTTTCCATGAGAATCCGTTTCCTGGATGGATACTTCCTCCCCCTGAACCCATCCTCGTGGATAACGAAGAGGAATTCATTGTGGAGAAAATTTTGGATTCCAGGTTACACCGAGGGAAACTACAGTATCTGGTTCACCTGGGGGGGCTATGGCCCAGAGGAGAGGTCTTGGGAACCCAAAGATTTTGTACATGCTCCGTGACTAGTCAAAGCTTCCACCGGAGATATCCAGACAAGCCTAGCAAGGATCGCCCGGAGAACGCTCTTGGGAGGGGGGAGTAATGTCATATTCTCTAGCCTGCTGTACCCATGCTTGGCCACCGGTACTGCTACCACTCTCAATGTCTTGAACTAGCCTGCAGAACCTATACTTGTCCACCGGGATTGCTGCTGCTAAACTAAGGAACATTCCAGACCCTGATACCTGACACCTCTGTACCTGTGCTCTACCTCTCAGCCTGCATATATAAACCTCCCTTTCCTGTTCCTCCCTTGCCTGTTTATTCTGTTCTTAGCTCCTGCAAGGTTCTTTTGTTTACTGCTGTGCTAGCTATTGCTATCATCCTGTTCCAGTCTCCTCGTTGCCGACCTCTGCTTGTGACTCCTACTACGCTCCCTGCTGTTCCTGCCACTGGGATTCACTTCAGCCGAAGTCTAATCCTTGACACTACCGCAGATATGAACAAAATGCACAACCCCTCTCAAGATATATAAGCATCCCCAGTAAAAGGGTCAAAGATAGTAATATTAGGGCTATTTCCCATTACCTGCCCTTGGGGGTATCCTGTAGTCCAGTAGTCCAATGATGGATAGTAGTTCCTCTGCGTGCAATCCTGGTAGGTAGAAGCAAGGATAAAGGAGTAGAGCAAAGGAGCACAGCAACCAAGAATAGTCCTGTATAAATAAATATCACGTGCAAACTCCAAAAATAAAACTGAGGATGTTTAATAGATAAGCTCACAGGGAGATGAACACAGCTAACGCACCAACGCGTTTCATCCCGTGGAACTTTATCAAGGTGTAATAACATAACATACCTTCTTCCTTACATAGCAACCATTTCGCGGCAAAAGTCAAGCATTACCACACCGTGCATGCGCACCAGTGATACGTCGCATCACTGTGACATCCCATCATGTCCAGCCCCTCATCTCGGCACAAGGTGACATCACTAGTGTGCGTCCGAATCCACCCTGGAACGCAGGCTCATGATGTTCCTGCTGGGCTGAAGGTGGAGAAAGTGATTAAAATTGGACAAACTTTATTAATAAGCCTAAACTGACAAAAGTACAAAAAATTACATAAACCTAATCTAAATTAAAATAAATAAATAAAATAAACTTGAAATAATATAAAATTCATGCAAGAAGACATGTTACACAATCACAAACACAAACTGGCCATATCATAATATATACATATATAAATATCACAAAGTCTATTGTAAATAAATATATAATGGATACATAAAACATAACACAGACTCAGTGTATTTGATTGTCAGTTGCACATTTCACCTATATGGAAAACAGAGAATACATTAGAGTAAATATATACAATTCTCATAATGTATATATATATATATATATATATATATATATATATATGCAAATATAGCTGTATGCTCATCTGCATGTCTTAGGCAGGTCTGCAACCCCGCCTTTCCCCATTATCACCCAACATACAGCACTTCCACTGCAGCAAGGGATTCTGGGAAATGACATGCAAATGAGCACCCAGTGTCACTTTTTGCCTCAATAACCATTTTTAACATGGTTCCCGATAGGCTTAAGCTTGCTGCATGGTCACAGCTTTGAGCACAGCCAGGGTTAAGGTGCATACCCAGAAAACCACCCACAGACAGCTGTTTCGACCTTGATGGGTCTCATCAGTGTGGGGTTGATTTTACTGGGAATGCAAGAGAGGCTATGGGATAGGCTAAACCATAATACTGAGTTAAGTTATGGTGAGTAAAAAAAGTGACAAAAACCCTCCACAGGAAAGCAAATATGCAAATATAGCTGTATGCTCATCTGCATGTCTTATATATATATATATATGTAAGTATATTCTAAAGTTGTATAAATAGTATCATCCAGACTATATATTCTACTGTTTTAACTCCATATATAAAAAATGCTCAAAGAAACTGTTCACTGGTGTATAAAGCACAAAGTATGTTGGTAAATAAAATAATACAAAACATAAACGTTAGTATATTATAAACCAAATAAGTTCAATGAATGATTGATCAGAGTGAATAGAATATGTATTTTCCATCGGGGCTCTGTCCCTAGGCCTGTGGTCAGTTCCCATATCTTGCCTCAGCCCTGTGGTTTGGCCACCAGGTTAGAAACGAGCACCATCACAAGAACATTGCTTTATGCAAATTAACCAACAATGACTGAACAATGAATTTAGAGGGTTATGTTATTTTCCGAGGGATCAACACACTGAAGAGGTGGTAAAGTATTTTTATATGTTATCCAGGATTTAAAAGTTATTATAAAGGGATGATGTTTATGAAGGGAATGATGAAAATGGATAGACTTTTAGGATAAAAATTAGCAGTGCAGGTAAAAGTACAAATAAAATGTTAGTAGGGATATGTTATAAACAACCACATATGTGTGAGATTGAGCAAGCCAAAATACTTTTTCAAATAGTGAAGGCATCAAAATAGGTCATTTTTTGCATAATGGGTGATTTTAATTATCCAGACATAACATAGGGGCTTATTTGGGTAGCTTCGAAAAGGTCGCTGCCATATCAATCGGGTTGGCATGTTCCTACCTCAAAGTATGATATTTGTGTTATAACAGTATTCAAAAAGATATCTCGCAAGCCAGATATCATTTGGCAGGAAAATGCCATACCGCTTGAGTTAGCAGTTTCTTTTTCTAAGATCTACCCATGTTATCTGCCTGCAGTCTGTAAGAGCTACGCATAGAAAGCTGCATCTCCCTGCACAACTCTTACAGGCGATTGCACTGTTTTTATTTTATTTTTAGTAACATAGACTGAAGCAGGGAGTCTCTGGACCTAAACACTGTTCATTTCATTTCTTGGGGCCCCCTGCTTCCCGAGTTATGGGCCTCCGTAGGGCATGCTTGTATCTCTGGCAAGTTTAAATGTGGCTTCACTTGAAACTTGAGAACTAAACTTGTAGGCGATACCGGCGCCCATAATGGGGTCTATACCTTTGGAAGCAAGGGGTCTCTGGACATGAAATTTGGGTTCAGGGTCAGGTTACTCCCTACTTCGGTAATGTTATTAAAATTAAAATAAAAAGAAAGCTTTATTACCTTAGCGGCTAACGTAATGAAGGGGGTTAAACGCCACTACCCGGTTTGTTGGTGATAGGGGGGTTTGTGAAGGTTATAGTTGCTCCAAGGGAGGGTGATTAGGCCTCCACAACATATTTTTTCTGATCAAGGAACACATTTTACGGCCGCCATACAGTAGCTCATGAACTGGCCAAAGATTTGGGTTTTATTTACCACCTGCACTGCCCATATCACCCTCAGAGTTCAGGGGAGGTTGAAAGAACCAATTGGGTTCTGATGAATAAAATCAGTCAAATTTGTGCCGAAACCAAATTACACCGGCCAGATGCGCTCCCCTTGGCGCTTATGTCTACAAGGAGTACTCCACAAGGTAAACCAAATTAACACCACATGAAATTCTAATGGGTAGACGAATGGTCACCGCAGGTACCTTAGAATTATTGTTGAATGATCATGCTTTGACAGACTATTTGATTAGTGTATAATGTGTGAAATTAATGAAATGGCTTAAGTCTCTCCATTCTCAGGTGAAGGCCACTCAGTCCACTAAAGAGAAAGAAAGCAGTATCATCTCAAGGAACTCCATTTCAAGAACTACTCACCACCAATACAGCAGTTAAAGTGGCAGAGCTCTAATCCTGGATACATTGCACCCATGTGAAAATTGTTCCAGCACCACAGCCTCCTATATCAAAGGCACCAGCAAGATAGTGTATTGGCGGGCATAATAATCCCTAACCACTAGCCACCATGGGAGAAAAGTCCTGCGAGCAATCAGGTTATCAGTATACAAACTTTGCGCCGTTATTTTATACTGCATTCATTTTTGCTATTCCAATAGGGAACTATGGAAACGTACACAATATTAACCATGTAAACTCCTTTAGATAAGATCCGGCTCGATAGCTAAGACGAGAACAAGGTGATCAGAAGTGTGCTGCAGTTCTGGTTGTGTTGTATGTCTGTGTCACATGCAGCAAATCCGTGCTGCAAATGTGTGTAACACCCTCTACCCGTATTTATTGATCTACAGTACATAAAACAGATACGGTCCACAAACAAAAAAGGAACCTCCTCCCACGCGTTTCAACCAACAACTGGTCTTTCTCAAGGAGTAATATACTTGGGACAGGACTGGGAGAGGGAGGGGGGAGGAAGGACAGGGAAAAACCCTCGCTACAGCTAATGATACGGTGCTACAATCAGGGGCAAAAAACAAATGCGAAAAGAATCACGTCTTATACTCAAAAGGTAGTAGTCATATCCAGAAGGCTGGACACAAACTGAAATAATCCCCGCTATTGAAAAAAAGTGCCCCAAAAGCACATAAAAATTTGGTTTATCAGTGGATATATTGGTTAGATACAAGCCGTATAAAGCATAAAAACGCTTCAATGCACATAGAAAGTAAGGTATAACTGCGGATCGTGAGCAGGCAGTCTCTGCATTCACTTCCATATGACGTCAGTACGTCCGTTGCATCGTGTCTATTTTGTTTATGGTTTTAACCCAATTTATTTTAGTATTGGAGACATACTCCTTAATAAAGATTTGTGTTTTAACGTTATAACCATATCATTTGCTCTCATACCCATTCACATTGAAGTCCTTAAGCCCCTACGTTTATTATCTGTTCTCCACCTTAGCCTCCAGTGTTCTCACCATATAGGGGATTCTTGTTCTGTGTGTTCCCTTCTCAAGGAGTGTTTGGAGAGAGCAGGATGGTCGAGGTACAATGCCATCGTCATGGTTTGAGAGGAGCGATGGGTCAGAGATGCTGAGTTCGGAATACCAGAGAGACAGAGGTTCCAAGAGCAATCCGGGTCGGTACTCAGAAGATCAATCTAAGCAGCAAAACAACGGAACAGGTACAAGGCAAGGAAGGAGGTAAACACAGAGTAAAAGGAATCTATGCTCAGCCAAAGTGCCAGTGGTACAGCTGAGCATATATAGGCAGATGGAGCCAATTCCCAAGGGGGGAGGAGCGGAGGCGCAGCCTCTGCAGGAGCAGTGATAGGCTGGGGGGTAGCTAGGCAGGAGAGGATGTTAAGGCTGATAGAGTTTTCTTAACACGTCGCTTGGGAGCGACCTGAAATCCAATCCTATGCTCATGTGCGCCGCCCGTGTAGAGGGTGCCGCTAAAGCAGGGGAAGCCCTGAGCATGCACGAGGAGGCGCGCGTGAGAGCACAGGATTCCGGGGAGACGGCAACAGGTGCCAGAGCAGGAGGTGAGTGGCTGCGCGTGTGTTGAGTCTGTGCGGGAGCGTGCGTGAGGCTGCGCAGTTCAGTAGTCCTCACAGTCTTCTTTCAACCTCATCTAATATGTAACTACAGTATATGTAACTATGTGCAGCACTTTGTATCAAAGTTAATTATAATGAACAGGTCTATTGCCTCATAGAACCAGCTATGGCCATTTGGAGACCACAGACGCTACCACTCAGCACAACAGTGGCTGCCTCTGGCTCATCAGAGCCAAAACTGGCTGCTACAGCATCTAGTAGCAGTACAACCACCTCCCTGCCCTTACCACCTCGTGAAGGCCTAATAACCTGTAAAAGAGAAAACAGGGCATAGAGGGCAATATAATTATAAAAATATCCAGTGAAACAAATAGTGAACAGTAGACATAACAATGGTGATGATAACGGATTTGAATATATATATATATATATCTATATATATAAAAATATATATATATAGGTTAATTAACTCCAAGTGTAGTAAGGACTGAAATAACTTTCCTTTGGGAAACACAGGAGGATCTGCTGCTATGGTTGGTTGAATGACAGAGCATCCAAATCTATAGAGAAAAGTGAAACAAGCATACTGTAGATCTCTCATGGTGTATTATGTAAAAGTACAATTTAGTGTAAAGGTAAAAGATGCACGTACAGCAACAAAACAATTTGAAGCAATGGTTAAAAACTGTAATATCCTTGATGATGCCAGGGTTCACCGCTCCACGATACAATTGCATCAGGTGATCGGCAGAAGACCGGGGTGTCCGTCTCATCATGGGAAGCCATCCTCTCTAGTCATGCTTTGTAAGGTTAGTCCCCCGTGGGAGTTGCTCTCAAGTTGTTCCGACTCCAGATGTCTGAGTACTGAGTACCGGGGCTTTCCACCCAAACAGAGGGAACCTCCAAGGAATCGGTACACCTCCAGTGGGGTCTCTCAGATGAGGTCAGCACTTCCGAATCAATGTCAGTAAAGAATAATGGAGACGCGAGGTGAAGGAGACCAGTGGACCAGTGCCAGTCCAGTAAATGGGTCTCCAGCATCACCGGCAATGTCCAAAATTCTATCCCTTCTATCCCTTTCACTGGACTGACACTGTCTCCTTCACCTTGCATCTTCGTTATTCTTTACTGACATTGATTCGGAAGCGCTGACATCATCTGAGAGTCATCACTGGAGGTGCACCGATTCCTGTGAGGTTCCTTCTGTTCGGGTGGAAAGCCCGGTACTCAGCGTGTGAGTACTCAGATGCCTGGAGTCCAAACAACTTGATAGCAATGCCCATGGGGGAACTAACCTTACGGAGCGACATCTGCATGACTAGATCCCCAGATTAAACAGATGCCCCGGTCGTCTACAGATCACCTGATGCAATTGGATGGTTGAGCGGTGACCTCTGGTATCATCGTGGATATTATGGCTTTTAACCATTGCCTAAAAGATTGTTGTTGCTGTACGTGCATCTTTTACCTTTACATATTGTGACGGTGAGGGGGTAACCAGGCTCTTAATAAAGGTCAAGCCCTGTTTTGGTTACCTCTGATCCGAATATTAGGGTTCAAGAGTGTCAGCTATGGAGCCCAGCATCTGTACATTCATAATGTGTAAATGTGCGACAATAAAGATTTTTTGTGTTTTTACCTTTCCAGGGATGCCAGCGAGCAGGGATTGCTGGGTATGAGTTTCAAGGGGGGTTTTGCAGAGAAATTGTTGTCAGAATGTGCCTAGGTATTTGGAGTCTGGAGTTGTCGGTTCCCCTAAAAATGAGTCCCCGAGACTCATGCTTGGTTCTCGGATACATGTAGGCACATTGTCCCGGCAATATCTCCCCTTGAAAATACTTGCTCGGCTCACCGCTAGGGTTCCCTGCTTCAGCATAGCACAGAAAGGTAAATGGGGCAAAGAGATGCAAAGTGTCCCTGTAATTATGAGGTGTCCCTAGGTTAAGGGGGATACCCATGTAATGCCCAGGTAGCACAGAACATGTATTGGGGTTCATGGGCACTCCAACCATAAGTATAAGGTTGTGAGGGGACTCTTAGAGTCCAAGTCCTTAGTGTGTGGGGAATAAAGGCTAGTAGAAAATAATGTGCAGATTCTATTCTAATTCCCATACCCAGAGACATAGGATGTAATAAAAGTAGATTTTATTAACATTGGGTTTAATAGTGTATATACTGTTGTGCACTGTATATGAGCTGGGACTTTCAGAACCAATGTTCAGGCAGGCTATCAGGGCTACCAAGTTGGTGCCAGTAAGTCTGCTGGGCATCGGAATGAAAGCCACCAGAGGATGTCAGGGATCTGAAGACAATTTGGGTAGCAGGTAAGGGATCAATTACGCACGTCCTGGGATGAATGGTAGTCGTCCGGGCTGCCATTAATCCTACCAGACCTGAAGGAGCCTGACCCAAAGGGTGGCAACTGAATAGCAAGGGACTAAGGTGTCAATCTTGCGCACGTCCCTGGGCAGATTCAGATTTCCTGCTTACCCAGCTTTCCAGACCGGCTTCGCTCTGATTGGCTATTGAGAAAGTTTCCACGCACTGATTGGCTGTAATATTTTGTGAATGAGCTGCAAAATACTATAAGAAACCCCTAAGCCAATCACCGGGGAGATTCTGAGCACCAGAAGTGTGGGCAGGCTTTTCAAATGTGCTCTTGCGAGAATAGCAGAGCACCGGCTTCAGAAAAGTCTGCCCGGAAAATAGTCCAGCTTTTTGCAGCCAAGAACCAAAGGCAGCGGTCGCGGCTGGGATTTCAAGCCGATTTTAGTTCCAGGACGTTTGGTGCTACTTATGTCGCAGTCAAGAAAAAGACTCTTATTTAGAGGGCCTTATACAGTAGCTAGGAAAGTCTAGTTTTTGACCCCAGTCCCCAAGTAAGTGTGTCTTTCCATCTGTAGTTTGTGTTCCATTGTGTGTATGCCTATTTCTGTGAATAAACTTCAATTTATTTCATTATCTTGTTTTGATCAATAAGTGATCCTGGTAAAAGGTGTACAATAAACCTGGTCTCCCATGACACATATACATTTTACTTTTAAATATTACATCATGAGAGTTCTGCGCTTGTTTCTCTTTTCCCTAATAACCTGTAGCCTGAGAAGGACCAGCCAGGGGTCTATGACACAGAAGGACTCCATCCCTTATAAGAAGAGAAGAAAATAAATACATGTTAAAAAAATGTGTGTATACTGTTGCGGCAGCTTTTATTCTAACAAATCACCGGTTTGTCCCTGGCTGGTTCCTGGAATGCGACGCTGTTCACCTGGCGCATGCCGCGTTCACCTTGCATTCCCAGCCACGGGACATGCCCGGCTGATGCGTTTATTGATAATGGTTCGGATTTTAATAGGCTGCAATGCTTCGCGTGTCCGCCAGATGGCAGAAATTCATGAATTGTAATGTGCCAAATCAGTAATGTGTCGGCTTGCAGGTGTTTCGTTTAAAAAAGATACTGTACCACAGTGTGCTATTGTAACTTGGCCTTGGCCTTGAGACTGAAGGAAGACTTGCAAAAATGTATCGATTTAGGCTTTTCATATTAAAGAAAGACAAAGACCAGTTTCCGTTTGTGTTACACTATTCTGCAGAGACCCACCATGAGTGTTCAAGTGCAGCCCGCTTTCCAAAAACCCGACAGAAGTTATGCGTATTTGATATGGGCCGCGATTAATGCAACAGATGATAAGATGGCAACAGTTGCTCAAATTTATCAGTATTTAATCGAAAACTATGACTTTTACAAATTTTCACCAACTCCTCATACGTGGAAGCGTGCAGTAAGGAAAAGGTTATGTAGCGACCCCTGTTTTCACCGTATTGAGCCCCAATTTGTTGGAGGGTATTGGTGTGTGTTACCGGATTTTTCCCGTATCTATGATCATGGAGGCGGCAAAAGGTGAAGGGTCATGTTAAAACAAACTAAGAAGCGACAGTTGCTGCCAAGCAATGCACCAGCACCAGCACCGGCTTCCAATGACGGTCCCACTGTCAGTGACAACCCTGAGCCTGAGCCTGAGTCGGATTTGGCGTGCAGTTTTGATAAAGCTTGCATGTACCTAAGCGATTTCCAGCCTCACCAGCTGACTACAGGTGGACTAGTCCCGCTGCAAACTATCGACGTGGATGATGAAGAAAGCTGGACTGGCAGTGGACCGGCGCTGGAACCAGTTGAATGGGAAGTTCTATGGTGAGTACTGTCTTGTTGCTGTATTATTTTGGTGGGGCTGGCTGGGTACTTCTTTAGGGGGCTGACCATTACTGTACATTAAAACTTTTTGTTTTTCCTCAGAAAAGAAAACGGCTAATGGGGGGATTTCGATGGATAATATTGTACTGTATGCTGATGTTTTCCGGCCGTACAGTATACTGTGTAATAAACCCGAATAAATAAAACTATGCATTTATTCTACATGTTCAGTATTGTGTCATTATGTGTCTTCTACAGTATACTGTACAGTGGTATACAGTACCTAACATCTATGGGCAAAAATAATTTTATTTCAAGGTGCCCTAGAACAGAAGTTCCCACGCCAATTGCCCGTGAACTTGACCGCGGCCCTAATTAGTTCCCACGCCAATTGCGCAAATATAATGTAAAATAATCCGTTCTGTGGGTCTGAGCGGGTTGAAATTTGCCTGGTCCTCATGCGGGAGGAACCTTGCCATAGTGGCAAGATATCAGCCTTCCAAGACCCCCGGAACGGGAGATACCAAAAGACAGTTTAAAAGCACATTACCAAAGTGGCTTTTTTTCTGCCATGCAAGTCAATGGCAGAAACCTGAAATTTAACATCACCCTGACTCCGTTCTGTTGCCACGAGAGGGTCGTAATTTGCTATCCAATCCTGCCGCAACTAGGACTACATGGTGACCGAATCTGAGCCCTCTAGGTCAAACAGAACCGGAGTTGTGGGTTCCAGGTTTCTGCTCATTCTGACTTAGCCGTTTCAAAGCTTTCTCCGCCATTATGCTCAATGCTAGGGCCCTCCTCGCCGGCGTGACCCTTTCTCGCCGCCATTACTGCTCGGACCCTGCTGGGGTCAAGTGAGGGGGTTCCTAACATCTAGGGGCAAAATGAATTTTATTTCTAGGTGCCCTAGAACAGAAGTTCCCATGCCAATTGACCTAGTTCCCACGCCAATTGCCCTAGTTCCTACGCCAATTGCGCGACCAAGCAGTAAAAAAACAGTGCAGCAAGCCTCGACATTTGTTACACTGTCAAAAGAGCAAATGGAAACAATGTGAGGCAATTCAACATGATCTTTTATTGGTGGAGTCAGTACATAAACATTTATTTACAAATACTGTACAATGTTGAAACATTTAAAGTGCACAGCAATTCTAACCATCAACACACAAAAATACATTCTGCAGCCTTTATTAAATTCTTCTGCCACAAAACATTTTTGGTGCATGGGGCAAAGGGAGTTAAAGTGACTTGCTTTTTATGTACTGTATTTGGGGGTTGTATTTGGGGGTTTATTCATCAAATTATTATGATGAACTGCCTTTTGAAATTACAGTGCTGGCTGTTAACTATTTCAGCCATGCACCTCCCTAGCCAAGCATCAATTGGCTGAGTCACCCTATCCTACCAACCCCCTCTCTCCACTGGGTCGTTAACCTTCTGCATATTGCCATTGTGTTCTTAATCCGCCCATAGCCGAGCTACAAACACTCAGTACGCCTGCGTCTAATCACACCATCCCCCTCCCCCAACCCTTAGAGACCTGTTGTTTGATACTGATACTGTATTTCATCAGGGTGTGAAAATACAGTACATTCTTTAATATCTTTAAAATAAAAATATATAAATATTATTTACAAAACATTCTTATTCATTGGTGCACTGTAGGGGTGGCTGTCAATGATTATGATTAGCAGGAAAGTGAATACATATTTATTTTATTTTATCAGGAACCAAAAAATACAAATATAAAAATAATCAGGAATAATACATAATGCAGTCTTTATTAAGTTCTTTTGGCAGCTTGAAATTGGATAACCATTTGGAAAACCTTTGTAAAACATGGGGAAACATGAGTAATGCACAGTTATAAGAATATTATTTAATACTATATACAGTACAGTACTGTAATGTACTGTATAATATACTGTATATACTATATACTGTATAGTAAAATTATTTTTTCTTTAGTCTTTATCTTTTCCTCATTCTGTCTGCAGTACAGTAGTTCATTAAGAGAGGAGAGGTTATGTGTACATCATTGCTGCTGTTTATATACTGTACATTTGACTGTACAAGCAGATTTGACAGGACACAACGCCCCCATCTCCCCCTAGGCCACCCTTTTTCCTGGAACGACAAGAAAACCAAAAATTAGTGCAGTTACTGTACTGTACTGTATGTGCGTACTGTACTGTATTATGGCAGAACTACTGTAGGTGGCTGGTGCAGCTTTCTCTGGAAAGAAAAAAATGGAGCAGTTAGTAGGCAGTTACTGTAGTACTGTCAAACTAGTCTACTGTATACTGTACTGGAACTACTGTATACTCTGACTACTGTTAAATTCTATGTTCTGTAACCTGATGGCTGGTGCTGCTCTCTCTGTAAAGAAAAAACTAACTACTGTATACTCTTACTATCTGGAAAGAAAAAATCTGTGCCATACTTACCTGTAACATACTGTACTTACAATACTACAGCACAGTACTACTTTCCTGATGCTTGCCCATTACGCGCAATGACAATGGGCAACACTGTGGCAATATGGTCTATATATTTATTGCAGCGTTCCACGGTGAGTACATCGTTCCAAAAACTCATTATGCCTTTCAACAACTCGTCCTTTTTGAAGGGTTTCGCCACTTTCCGGATATGGTCCTTCAGCAGATGCCAGACCATTTCGATCGGATTGAAGTCTGGCGACCTGTCATTGGAAAGAAAGGACAATTGGTTTAAGAGCTAAAAACTGTGGGGAACAAAAATGGGACACGGTCTACTGCACTTACTCCGCTGGCGTCTTCACCCAGTTGATGCCGCGCTCAAGGATATGCGCCGTTGACACGGTGTGCTTGGGATCGTTGTCCTGGTAGAAGCGGTGACCATTGGGGAACTCGCGTGTGATGTATTGCACTATCACGGGCACAATGTTGTCTTGGAAGAAAGCTTTATTCATGATTCCTATAGCAAGAAAAGAAAAGTGCTCAAAAAACTGCACAATAGTACAGTACAATGCATACGGTAAGGCAACACTAGTCAAGTACAGTGCATTAGGCGACATTATATTTGATACATTTTACCTTCAAAGATGACAATGCATCCCGGTCCATGCCTAGAGATGGCACCCCACACATGCAGCTTCACAAGGTGTTTTGGCCGCGGCTTCAAAGATATGCGGCCTTTTTTGTGGAATGCAAATCTTGCAAATCTCTCCAGCGACACAGTAGACTCATCAGTGAAGATGCAATCCTGGAAAGTCTCCCCGCTGTCGATCCATGCCTGGGCCTGGAGCACTCTTTTGATTTTGTTTGCGTTCCGTATCATGGGGTACACTCTGTAATGACAAGGAATAAAAAATTTTTGCGGCACAGTGCAGTACAGTTTGCAAAACAACACTTTTACCTCCTGTACTGTCCAGTACTAACCTCACACGTCCATATTTCCATCCAATGCTGCGTCTCATCTTCTTTATGCTGGTCTCGGATACAGTCAGATTGTGCTTTTCCTGCAGAGTGTTTTTAACCCTTAATGCACTCCTCTCATCATTCTCCTCACTTATTTTGTCCACCAGAACAGTTGTCTCCCTACAATGTAAAGAAATTATATTGTTTTATTAATATGCAGCAATATAAAATGTATATACTGTAAATGTAATGTTGTAATATACATCAAATATAAATAGACAAAATATATATACTGTTGTACTATAAATATAAATATACAAAATAAATATACTGTTGTAATATAAATATAAATATACAGTACATCCTATACAGTATATACCGTTGTAAGATTAATTGAAATATACAAAAAATGTATACTGCTGTACTATAAATATAAATAGACAAAATATATATACTGTTGTACTATAAATATAAATATACAAAATAAATATACTGTTGTAATATAAATATAAATATACAGTACATCCTATACAGTATATACCGTTGTAAGATTAATTGAAATATACAAAAAATGTATACTGCTGTACTATAAATATAAATAGACAAAATATATATACTGTTGTACTATAAATATAAATATACAAAATAAATATACTGTTGTAATATAAATATAAATATACAGTACATCCTATACAGTATATACCGTTGTAAGATTAATTGAAATATACAAAAAATGTATACTGCTGTACTATAAATATAAATAGACAAAATATATATACTGTTGTACTATAAATATAAATATACAAAATAAATATACTGTTGTAATATAAATATAAATATACAGTACATCCTATAAAGTATATACCGTTGTAAGATTAATTGAAATATACAAAAAATGTATACTGCTGTACTATAAATATAAATAGACAAACTACTGTATGTTGTAATATAAATCAACAGAAATAACAACAGTATTACAGTAGATACAGAACTGTACTGTAGATGTACAGTACAGTTTTCTATATTTTTTTTGTTGTTAAGTTTTATAAATATACTTACGCGTTTGTTACCCTTGGTGCCTTTTTCCGGTCTCTGTTTTTTCCGTATGCATGATAGAAAACGGTGGTTAATGGCACAACGAGGTCAGAAGTAGCTAACCAGCGTTGGATAGCAGCAATTCGGTGTCCGCTCGTGTACATGTCCTTAATTCGCATGCTGAGATCTTTTGAAATCTTTTTAACAGGCATTGCTGCGAGTAGAAAGAAATACAAACACAAGAATGTATATTCGATGTTTAGTCGATGTGTATTCTATGTGCAGTCAGTACACAAAATGGATGGTGTATTTATACGGTAATGACTCACATTAGAGTACGCCCACTTTCAACACCTGTACCTGGTCGCCATGCATAAAGGTTACACACTTTGCATAGCCCACCACTCCATGATCTTTATCTGAACTTGCCCTTGTCCAGATACTGTACTGCATTGTGCCACCTGCTTCCATGGAGAATCCCCGTTTCTATGGACGCAAGAACCCACTCACCTCTGCCGTGCCTGTCATGCTGAAAAAGCGAAAGGCGGTTGCCGTTTCCACGCCAAGGGCAAAGCGACAGGCTAAGGCCAATAAAGAAAATCTTCTGCTGACCCCAAAGGTTAAGGGTTTTCATAGACGTAAGCCTCATTATGTGAAGAAATATACGGTGATGTACTCTCGACACAAAACGAATGGCAGCCAACCCATCGAATCCGCAGACCACTTCCTCCCATATGCTTCGACGACTCTACTGTAGCTGTCCCGGAAATCTTCATCCCGTCTTCTCCACCCCCATCTTCTCTGGTTCCATTTGACGATGCTGCTACCTCTGAAATCCACGTGTCACTTTCTCCTTTGCTCTTAGACGACTCTGCTTCTCGCCCGGAAATCCAAAGGTCACCTTCTCCATCCCTCTTCGACGACGCTGCCGCTTCTCCTCTACCGGGTATCCACAGGTCACCTCTGCCACTCTCCATCGATGCCGCTTCTGTCCATGGAACCCCCATCTCATCCTCCGTTGCACCTATCCCCCCAGATGTCCAGACGCCATGCACAAGAAGCAGCTCATTAGACCGGATGCTGAATGGGATAAGTGTGGATCTCCCCGGGAATTCTATTGTGCTGGCAAAGATAGATCTGCTTCTGGAGACCATGTTAAATGTGGAGCAACGGATGCTACAAATGGAGCAACGGATGGATCAACGGATGGAGAAGATAGAGGCTGACATTGCGGGCATACATTATTTGCTCGGTGCTAATGCCCCTGTTTCCCCGACGCCGGAGCAGGGGGGTGACATGGATGTGATGAATGGGACCTTCGACCCCCTTCAATCACCAAGCGCCCCACCTCCACCAGAAGATGTAGTGTACATGTATGCCATTGAGGACATGACAACCCCGTCAAGACCACGCCAGGAGACAACACGGCGACCACGACCGGAGGAAAGCTTCCTCCCAGACATCCTACCATCGTCCGTCGCCACAAGCACACCCGCTCCCAAAAGACCTACACCTGCTCGCATCGAAACAATGCCCGACATCACCCTGTGCGATCTGCCACCGGGGCTCAGGGAGAAGTATAGGGTGATAAGTGCTGGTGTACCCCACAAGTATGCCTTGATCATTTTTAAGCACCATGTTCCCTACACGTTGTACTGCGAGTGGGTGTTCAAAGTGAACTACGAAGGAAATCGTGTTAAAAAGGCTTCCTGCCAATTTAAGGAAAAACATTTTAGAAGAAATGCGGCGCTTTTATGCAGTTACAGATCCTGTAATGAAATGTGTTCGAGACTGCATTAATGGCATTTTGCGCCATGCAAGGAATCGGCCATGGCTAGACAATGTGGAGGACTTTCAGTGAGACCATACTGTTGTGCTGAACTGTATTGTACTGTACATGTTTTGCCCTACAGTATCTGCTGTACTTAAACAAAGGAGATGTTGTTGTGTGTTTTTTTTCACAGGACATGCACAACTCCAGTCCCTGAGGGCCGCAAACAGGCACGGTTTTCAATGTTGCCCTGAAAACCTGCCCTGTTTGCTGCCCTCTAGGACTGAACTGGTGCAGGTCTGACTGACAGTGTTGCGCACCATCCCACTGTACTGTGCTGTATACAGTACTGGGTTTCTTTAATAAAGGAGATGATATTTAAAATGCTTCAACATTGTACTGTATTTGTAAATAAATGTTTTTGAACTGACTGCACCAATAAAAGACCATGTTGATTTGTCTTACTGTACTGTGCATTGTTTCCATTTGCTCCTTTGATAGTACTGTATAACAAAATACAGAGTTACAAATGCTTGCTGCACTATTTTTTTAACGCCTGGTCGCGCAATTGGCGTGGGAACTAGGGCAATTGGCATGGGAACTAGGTCAATTGGCGTGGGAACTTCTGTTCTAGGGCACCTAGAAATAAAATTTTGCCCCTAGATGTTAGGAACCCCCTCACTTGCCCCCAACAGGGTCCGAGCAGTAATGGCAGCGAGAAAGGGTCACGCCGGCAAAGGAGGGTCCTACCATTGAGCGTAATGGCGGAGAAAGCTTTGAAACGTCAGAATGAGCAGAAACCTGGAACCCACAACTCCGGTTCTGTTCGACCTAGAGGGCTCAGATTCGGTCACCATGTAGTCCTAGTTGTGGCAGGATTGCATGGCAAATTACGAGCCTCTCGTTGCAACAGAACGGAGTCAGGGTGATGTTAAATTTCAGGTTTCTGCCATTGACTTGCATGGCAGAAAAAAAGCCACTTTGGTAATGTGCTTTTAAACTGTCTTTTGGTATCTCCCGTTCCGGGGGTCTTGGAAGGCTGATATCTTGCCACTATGGCAAGGGTCCTCCCGCATGAGGACCAGGCAAATTTCAACCCGCTCAGACCCACAGAACGGATTATGTTACATTATACTTATATACAGTATTTATATATTTTTATTTTAAAGATATTAAAGAATGTACTGTATTGTATTTAAAACTTGTGACTGTAAACCATAGTGACTGACAAATATTTTCACACCCTGATGAAATACAGTATCAGTGTACACTCAATTCTCACAGTGCTGTGCACATCAGATTTACATTTCAAATTCGAGAGGGGATTTTCCAAAGCATTACCGTTCAAACAACAGGCCTCTAAGGGTTGGGGGAGGGGGATGGTGTGATTAGACGCAGGCATACTGAATGTTTGTAGCTTGGCTATGGGCGGATTAAGAACACAATGGCAATATGCAGAAGGTTAACGACCCAGTGGAGAGAGGGGGTTGGTAGGATAGGGTGACTCAGCTGATTGACGCTTGGCTAGGGAGGGATTAAAAACACTGGAGGTGTGCGGCTGAAATAGTTAACAGCCAGCACTGTAATTTCAAAAGGCAGATCATCATAATAATTTGATGAATAAACCCCCAAATACAACCCCCAAATACAGTACATAAAAAGCAAGTCACTTTAACTCCCTTTGCCCCATGCACCAAAAATGTTTTGTGGCAGAAGAATTTAATAAAGGCTGCAGAATGTATTATTGTGTGATGGTTAGAATTGCTGTGCACTTTAAATGTTTCAACATTGTACAGTATTTGTAAATAAATGTTTTTGTACTGACTCCACCAATAAAAGACAATGTTGAATTGCCTCACATTGTTTCCATTTGCTCCTTTGACAGTATAACAAATGTCGAGGCTTGCTGCACTGTTTTTTTACTGCCTGGTCGCGCAATTGGCGTAGGAATTAGGGCAATTGGCGTGGGAACTAGGTCAATTGGCGTGGGAACTTCTGTTCTAGGGCACCTTGAAATAAAATTATTTTTGCCCATAGATGTTAGGCACTGTATACCACTGTACAGTATACTGTAGAAGACACATAATGACACGATACTGAACATGTAGAATAAATGCATAGTTTTATTTATTCGGGTTTATTACACAGTATACTGTACGGCCGGAAAACATCAGCATACAGTACAATATTATCCATCGAAATCCCACCATTAGCCGTTTTCTTTTCTGAGGAAAAACAAAACGAAACGTTTTAATGTACAGTAATGGTCAGCCCCCTAAAGAAGTACCCAGCCAGCCCCACCAATATAATACGGCAACAAGACAGTACTCACCATAGAATTAAAATTCATTTTCCCCCAGATGTTAGGAACCCCCTCACTTCACCCCAACAGGGTCCGAGCATGTATAGTACAGTACTGTACTTTAAAATAAATTAAATATGCAATTTTACTATTACTGCGCGCGCACGCACAGACTGTGTACTGTAGGTTGAACCGCGAAAGTATTAGACTTCAAAGTCAACAGCTCGCAAACGCCCCCATGCGTTTTTACACGGCATTGCAGTATTGCAGCCAGCGGGAATAAAATGCTTAAATCACAACCGCGAAAATAACGCAATACACTCTGGGCGAAAATGAAACAAAAACGCACATCACCGGGATATTCTGAAATTCACGGAGCTAGCCGAGTTAGAATAAAGTTGGTCGCCACTTTATGTGTGCGCATGTGTGTGCAGGCGTGTGTGGGTGTGGGTGGGTGTTGGTGCATGTATATAATCTCAATATTTAAATATTGTTTTACTGAAATGTGAGAGAAAGTTTATAAAATCCTCATACAAGTGGAGGATTATATTATAATTATTTATAACCTAATTAAACCTTTGCCTGGTCATAGTAATTTTCCATTAATATAACTCCAATTTCATATGATGCATACTACTATAAATATTTCAACAGTGTACAGCGGATGAATACCCACACAACAAAATATAGACAGTAATAATAATGAATGTGTACATTATTTTAAAACGAAGGACTGGATACTGTGTTTGTAACTTATTTTTAATTTACATTCAATATAGCATAAATAAAAAATTCTTATTAATATTGTATTACTGTCATCTCCAAAGTAATTTCCCTATATATATATTAACAACACACAGTAAGAGAAGCATATAAACATGGTAATGTGAACATTTAACAAATTCCATTCACATACAAAAACTGTACTGTATGTTAGACCAAATAATATAATTTTGCCAGTATTTTGCTTCTTCATTTATAAATAGGACACATTGAAGTTAAAATACCAGTCTTGCTAAACAAAATAAATAATGCTCACAGTTAAATACGTACATACCGTAGATATCTTCACTTAACAATATGTGTACTTACATTCTCTTACCACATTAGACACACACCTTGCACTAATAATTCTCAAATCAAAGTTCACACTTTAATTGTACTGTAACATTGGAAATTGTAATACATTTACAGATGTTTCTAGACTTACTGTTTTCGATGTTGCGATCCTTTGCGACCACCAGACCAAACTGCAGCCGTGTGCGATCGCGGCTCGAAAACAGTAAGTGCCCTGGAGCATTAACTCTGTGGAGTGCACACTTCTGAATCTTACCCCACAGCATTAATCCTTTTGGGCAAACTACTCGGAGAGAATACTGGTACTCATCTGTTAAGATTCATCTTTCTACTCGTCTGCAGCCTGCAGAAAAACTGCTATCACTGATTTTTCAATGTATTGCACTTGTATATGATCCCCATCGCAACCCATGGGTGAATCAAAACCTGAGGTTTCCAAATTGAAATAATTAAGGACGGTTTATAAGGGGCAGTGTCTTCGTAAAGGACATTATACCTCTGAGGAAGTTAACTGAGTTTCATGAAACGCAAAGGGCTAACACTTCTACTTTCATCTGAACATTCCCAGTCTTGTGAAAGCCTTGAATTCTTATTTTGAGGATCATCGATAAATGGTGACGTCATCACATCTAGGGGGTGAACTGAAAACGCGGTGAGAAAGTGAGTATGCACAAGCTTCGAGGAGCACAGAGAAACCTGACACCTTGACAGAGCAGAAGTAAAAAACAGTGGGAGGAGCGCACAAACCAAATGGAGCAGGAAGGACCCAGAGTACAAAAAAATGAATAAAAGGGCACTTTAATGTGTCATGAGACCCATCCAACGCATTTCGAACGTCACAGCGTTCTTTATCAAGGATAATTATACAGTGTAACACCACCCATTAAATACCCTCTTACCTGCAAGCAAATCGCGCCAAAAACGGCACCGCGATGACGTTATGACGCAATACACGCCATGGCGCATGCACAGAGCGACGCAGCGCCGTCTAAGGGCGGAAATGTCAATACAAGCAGGAGGAAGCCCAAACAAGAAAGGGCAAATGCATTCGACGGCTGCATTGGAACAAAAACCATAAAAAATAAAGAAAATGACTAAATACTTCTATATCCCTAAAAAGATAAAATAAAGAAAGCAAAAAAACAAAATAACACTATAAAATGCATATAGCCCAAGAAATATTAAAATAATAATGATATTAAAAACAAAAGAACATGAATAGCTGATAATAAAAACCCATATAAAACTATGCTAATGTTAAGTAAACAGTAAAAAAATTTTTAGAAATGAATGAAATAACTGAAAATACAGTAGTACTGTATAATATAATAAACACAAGAAAAATACAAAAAACAAGCAGGTAGAACATACAAGAAAAAAAGGGAGGCAACAAGAAAAATATGTTAAAAAGACATATATGTAACAGGAAAATAATAAGGAAACCCAAAATATTATAAATAAAGATATACATAACAAAAATCTTAATTATAAAAATATATTGTAGTTCTATGAAAAAAAAAATATATATGTCTACAAGAAATGGGCCAATTCCCAATCAATGTTTAAACCCATAGGGAAGCGCGTTTGAAGAATAAATATCCAGTACGCTTCCCTACGATTCAATAAATTGATGCGATCACCTCCTCTAGGTCTATTATGAACTAATTCTATGCCCAGGAATGAGAAATTCACAATACCTCCCTGACTACATTCGGAGAAATGTTTAGAAACAGGATGATTAGTATCATGCAATCTTATAAGTCTTAAATGTTCTAATATCCTGACCCTAAGAGCTCTGATCGTTCTATCCACATACCTTTTACCGCAGCCACATATTATAAGATATCAAACAATACAAACCGGCGCCTAAAGAGTTCAAGGTGGATCTGTATATAGTCCAAATGGATAGAATACCAAGAGGTTGCAAATCCAATCTTGTGCAGGAGGTTGCAAATCCAATCTCACGCTTCCAAAGTCCACAGCAAGTAGTTAAGTGGCATATGAAAAGCAAACAGAGAAAATCATCATAGTGCAACAATGCTACTAGAATACATAGACAAAATAAACAAGACAAGATAAACAATAAACAGACAAAGCAAGGCTAAAAATGCAATATAAAGAGTTAATTTAATACATAAAGTTAAAATAACAATCAGGAACGCTGGTAGATGACGATTCCGGTTTGGAAAAACCGGAATCCTACTCACAAGATGTTCATATAAAATGCGTAGTGTTAAGAAAGTAAGGTGGTGACTCACACGGCATCAGATTAGTATCGGCTGTCTCGGGGTGCTCCACATGCTGTCCCTCACTCCTTGGCCGGAAATGCATCACTGGGGGTGGGTTTAAGAAAAAACGCCTCGTCCTGTGAAGAAGTGCGCACGAAACGCGTTGGGCAGTCATTTGGAGTTTATTCTTGAACGAAGGCAGACCTCTCACGAGTGTATATTCGTGTACAAGCAGCAGGAAGAGGCGATTTTTTCTTAAACCCACCCCCAGTGATGCATTTCCGGCCAAGGAGTGAGGGACAGCATGTGGAGCAGCCCCGAGACAGCCGATACTAATCTGATGCCGTGGGAGTCACCACCTTACCTTCTGAACACTGCGCATTTTATACGAACATCTTGTGAGTAGGATTCCGGTTTTTCCCAACCGGAATCGTCATCTAATAGGGTTCCTGATTGTTATTATAACTTTATGTATTAAATTAACTCTTTATATTATTTTTTTAGCCTTGCTTTTGTCTGTTTATTGTTTGTCTTATCTTGTTTGTTTTGTCTATGTATTCTAGTAGCATTGTTGCACTATGATGATTTTCTCTGTTTGCTTTTCATATGCCACTTAACTACTTGCTGTGGACTTTGGAAGTGTGAGATTGGATTTGCAACCTCCTGCACAAGATTGGAGTTGCAACCTCTTGGTATTCTATCCATTTGGACTATATACAGATCCACCTTGAACTCTTTAGGCGCCGGTTTGTATTGTTTGTTTTCTGGTTTTCACTGACTGTGTTTTGGGTCAGTTTTTCCTGGCAGCCTTGCCTTATTATTTGTAAGGTATATTGCATATTGTTGCACAATGGTTTATTACTGTATATTTTGTTTCACCTAATCTATAGTTTTGAGCGCTAATCACCCCACACTTTTTCCCCCTATTTATATTATAAGATATACTACAAACTGGCTTTTACAATTGATAAAGTTATTGATATAGAATTTTTTAATATGACTACCCATCCTATCATCATGTGGATGCTGTAAATTGTCCTGAAAAAAACTCTTGGAAGGTTTCATATGTTTGCAAACAATACAAGAACCATATTTGAAAGAACCCCTGGTGATGAAAGAGGAATTACTAATTCTAGGAACGGTTATGTCACTTGGGGAGATATATGAACCGATAGTTCTCGCACTACGGTACACAAATGTAGGGCCTGAATCAATATACTTATTCAATACAGGATCCATAGATAAAACGTTCTAATGCTTGGATATGATAGATTTAATCTTCCCGCTTTGTTTATTAAACTGTGAAATAAACAGTGGGCATTTATTATCAGATTTTTCAAATCCTTTGTTCCTGCGTTTATTCACATACTGTAAGTCTGCGAATGTGTACCAAGGTGAGATTCTCCCGTATCACGAATGGGCAACAAAGACGCTCTCTCTGTTCATCAATTTATTGAGAAACCAGAAATTTCAATTTTTTCAATCTTCTTTTATTTTAGATGCTATTTTCTCCCTTCTCACGCACAATTTTTCACTTTTAATCACAAATTGTATTTACTGTTAATCGGCACTGCTATGGGCACGAGCTTTGCTCCTTCTTATGCAAATTTTTTTATGGGGTGGTGGGAAGCACTTTTTATATTTTCATGCACAAACACGTTTCGTAATAATATTATTTTTTATAAAAGATTTGTGGACGATTGAATTATTATTTGGAAAGGTGATGTCACTACACTGCACTCTTTTGTTAATTATCTTAATAATAATAATTATAATTTTAAATTCACTCTCAATTTTCATTCACATCACATTGAATTTCTGGATTTGCAATTGTTTGTAGATATTGATCAAATAATCCAAACGGATGTTTATAGGAAATTAAATTCAAAAAATACCTTTCTAAGGGCGGACAGTTGCCATGCATCTCATGTTATTAGAGCTATTCCTAAAGGACAAATCCTCAGACTGAGAAGGAACTGCTCTACATCTGGCAGTTTCCTTTCTCAGTCTGGGGATCTTAGTAAACGTTTTTTGGATAGAGTTTATCCTGAGACTAGCATCAATGATGCATTTGATACTGCTCTCTACACAGAGAGAGCGTCTTTGTTGCCCATTCGTGTTACGGGGGATTCTCACCTTGGTACACATTCGCAGACTTATGTGAATAAACGCAGGAACAAAGGATTTGAAAAATCTGATAATAAATGCCCACTGTTTATTTCACAGTTTAATAAACAAAGCGGGAAGATTAAATCTATCATATCCAAGCATTGGAACAATTTATCTTTGGATCCTGTGTTGAATACATATATTGATTCAGGCCCTAAATTTGTGTACCGTAGGGCGAGAACTATCGGTTCATATATCTCCCCAAGTGACATAACCGTTCCTAGAATTAGTAATTTCTCTTTCATCACCAGGGTTCTTTCAAATGTGGTTCTTGTAGTGTTTGCAAACATATGAAACCATCCAAGAGTTTTTTTCAGGACAATTTACAGCATCCACATGATGATAGGATGGGTAGTCATATTAAAAAATTCTATATCAATAACTTTATAAATTGTAAAAGCCAGTTTGTAGTATATCTTATAATATGTGGCTGCGGTAAAAGGTATGTGGGGAGAACGATCAGAGCTCTTAGGGTCAGGATATTAGAACATTTAAGACTTATAAGATTGCATGATACTAATCATCCTGTTTCTAAACATTTCTCCGAATGTAGTCAGGGAGGTATTGTGAATTTCTCATTCCTGGGCATAGAATTAGTTCATAATAGACCTAGAGGAGGTGATCGCATCAATTTATTGAATCGTAGGGAAGCGTACTGGATATTTATTCTTCAAACGCGCTTCCCTATGGGTTTAAACATTGATTGGGAATTGGCGCATTTCTTGTAGACATATATATATTTTTATATATTTTCATAGAACTACAATATATTTTTATTATTAAGATTTTTGTTATTTATATCTTTATTTATAATATTTTGGGTTTCCTTATTATTTTCCTGTTACATATATGTCTTTTTAACATATTTTTCTTGTTGCCTCCCTTTTTTTCTTGTATGTTCTCCTGCTTGTTTTTTGTATTTTTCTTGTGTTTATTATATTATACAGTACTACTGTATTTTCAGTTATTTCATTCATTTCAAATTGTTATTCTACTGTTTACTTAACATTAGCATAGTCTTATATGGGTTTTTATTATCAGCTATTCATGTTCTTTTGTTTTTAATATCATTATTATTTTAATATTTTTTTGGCTATATGCATTTTATAGTGTTATTTTGTTTTTTTACTTTCTTTATTTTATCTTTTTAAGGAAAATATAGAAGGTATTTAGTCATTTTCTTTATTTGTTATGGTTTTTGTCCCACTGCAGCCGTCGTATGCATTTGCCCTTTCTTGTTTGGGCTTCCTCCTGCTTGTATTGACATTTCCGCCCTTAGACGCGCCGCGTCATTCTGCGCATGCGCCATGGCGCTTATTGCGTCATGACGTCATCACGGTGCCGTTTTTGGTTATTACGGATACCTTTGGAAAGTAATTTTGGCATCATTATACCTTATTGTCCTGGCATTGGAGCGCTTTTGCCAATTTATCCACCTTGACAGAGCACCTCAGAGATTCAATCCTTGGCTACAATGAGAAGGGATTTCATTTGTTCTGATCAAAGAGTAAAAGACCAGCTTATCCGTGAGTGAGATTTTGATAGTGTGAAATTTCTGTTGTTGTTTTTAATTACATTTTTAGCAGTATTATGCTATGTCATTCTTTCTAGTTCACAAATTTTTGGACGCAATGTCTGTGTAACCTATTGGGTTCGAGCTAATCGTAACCAAGCATTGCAGCAAGTTATATCCCACTTATCTCCATGATTATTAATGTGAGCGTTCAGTACAGGTTTTAACCAGTCTAACATATGAGCACTGGGAGACGCAAAGGGTTATACACCAATCTTGATATTATAAATTTATATTTGATATTAATAGTTCACTGTTAACATTTCTATGTGTGGTGCGCATGGTTCACCATCACGTTTCTGTTACGCCGGTACTGCCCGCAGACCAGACCCGTCCCTTCTACTGAGGTGAGGAACGTATAAGGGCACGCACCCGCAGCAAAAGGAGCGTGTCCGGAGTGTGGTGATTGCGGCGTGGCCAGGTGATGTTAGCTAGTAATACTTGCTGGTACCGGTGAAGAAGTGCCGTCGTCGTTGCCGTTAGCCTAGGTCAGGGATTGGAGAATTCCGGAAGGTCGTTTGTCCAAGCGGGGGTCGAGAACCAGAGAAAGATGTCCGCCAAGCCAAGTCGTAACCTCAGTGAGAGAGAGAGATAATGCAAGAGTAGTAATCCACGTGGAAACTATGTCGAGCAATGAGTGAGAGGAAGGACAGGCATTATAAAGTGTGGCTGACTAATCAGAGGTGGAGGCAGGCCCGGAGGAGTGCGTGGAGCCATCCAGGATACGTCCACTTGATTGGCAGGCAGGTGAGGACTCTTGTTTTGGCAGGAGGTCCTATTAGTGTGCTGGGGGCGGGTTTTCACTGCTAGAGCAGTGAATAAATTATCTTCACCCGGCGCGCGCTGTTCAGGCGCAGCCGGGACATATGGCAGCCGCATGAGATGAGGAAGATCCCGCAGGAGTGCAAGAACGCAGAGGACGGCGGGGAACCCCCAGAGCTGCCGGATGTAAGTGACGCCAGCGAGGGGTGCGCGCCACGGCAGCGGGGGTTAATGAAGGTGAGGAGGGACCAGGGCGCGGGTGCCGCGATCCCAGAGTCCTCACAGTACCCCCCCCCCCTCAGGATCGGCCTCAGGACGATCCTTCCATGGTTTTGATGGAACTTCTTTCGGAAGCGTTTGAGGAGTCCAGAAGCATGAATATCTTTCAGGGGTACCCATGACCTCTCTTCGGGTCCGAAACCTTTCCAGTGGACCAAGAAGTGGACTTTACCTCTCAAAAGACGGGAATCCAGTAAAGCCTGTATCTCGTACTCTTCTTTACCCTGTACCATCACAGGATCTGGTTTAGAAGTGTGGTCCGGAAAGAGGCTACTGGAGATGAATGGCTTTAGAAGCGAGGTGTGAACGACATTCGGAATTCTCATGCTTTGAGGAAGTTGGAGTCGGAAGGAAACCGGATTCACCTGCTCCATGATGGAAAAGGGACCCAGAAACCTAGGAGCCAATTTGAGGGAAGGAGTTTTGAGATGGATGTTCTTGGAGGATAACCAAACCTTGTCCCCGGGTTTGTAAGTGGGTGCCGGACGACGGTGATGATCAGCCTGGGTTTTAGATGTCAAGGATGCTTTTTGTAATGCAGACTGGATTCTGGACCAAGAGTCTTGTAGGAGGGCAATATGCTCGTCCACGGCTGGTACTCCAGAGGAGTCTTTAGAAATAGGTAGGCGAGCCGGATGGAATCCGTAGTTGATAAAGAAGGGGGTCTCACGGTTAGACTCATTCCTGGAAGAATTAAAGGCGTACTCAGCCCAGGTAAGTAATTCTGCCCAGTCATCCTGAGAATTAGAGACGAAGCACCTTAAGTATTTCTCGAGGGATTGATTAACCCTCTCGGTCTGTCCATTAGATTGAGGATGATATCCAGAAGAAAAGGAAGATGAGATACCCAGTCTCTTGGTGAAATTCCTCCAGAATTTGGAGACGAACTGGGAGCCCCGATCAGACACGATGGATGTGGGAATTCCATGGATACGGAAAATCTCTTTGGAGAAAATATCAGCTAGGGCGGGTGAGGAGAGTAATCCTTTGAGAGGGATAAAATGTGCCATCTTGGAAAACCGGTCCACTACCACAAGAATGGTGTTCATGCCATTCGACCTAGGCAACTCCACAATAAAATCCATCGATATGTGGGACCAGGGACGCTCCGGAATAGGTAATGGTAAGAGAAGACCCTGAGGTTTCTGATGAGGAATCTTGTTACGTGCACATACCGGACAGGACCGTGTAAATTCGAGAATGGTTTTAACCATATTGGGCCACCAGAAAGTGCGACGGATGAGATCCAGCAGTTTCTTGAATCCTGGATGCCCTGCCGAACGGACGGCATGTCCCCAGTCCAGTATCTCAGGAACGAATTTGGGCTCTACGTACAAAGAGTTTTCGGAACCTCAAGACCGGTGGGAAGATGTTTTTGTGATTTGATGATCTTCTCAAGATTCTTGAACGCCGCAGCCGCTATGATCCTTTGTTTATGAAGGATGGACTCGGTGGTCTTTTACGGTCTCTCTTCAGAAGAGTATTGCCTGGAGAGGGCATCCGCCTTGACATTCTTTGTGCCGGGAATATATGAGAGAACAAAATTAAATCTGGAGAAAAATAATGACCAGCGGGCTTGGCGAGGACCTAAACGACGGGCATTCTCAATGAACAATAAGTTTTTATGGTCCGTGAGAATAGTGAATGGCTCTTTAGACACCTCCAGAAGATGCCTCCATTCTTGAAGAGCCAACTTAATGGCCAAAAGTTCCCTATTGCCCACGTCATAATTTCTTTCTGCAGAAGAAAACTTTTTGGAGAAAAATCCACAAGGGTGAAGTTTATCCTGGGAAGAAAATTTCTGAGACAAAACCGCACCCGCCCACAGTCTGAAGCATCAACCTCTAGAGTGAATGGGAAATTAGTGTTCGGATGTCGAAGGATGGGAGCAGAGACAAAGGCTTGTTTCAGCGTTTTAAAAGCCATGACTGCCTCCGGAGACCAAGATGAAAGGTCTGCACCTTTTTTGGTTAGTGCCGTGTTAGGAGCGATGATAGTAGAAAAGTTACGGATAAACTTCCGGTAATAGATGGAAAAACCTAAAAATTGTTGAATAGATTTGAGGGAATTGGGTTGCGGCCAATCCACGATGGCTTTCAGTTTCTCTGGGTCCATGGCCAAGCCTCTGTTGAAGATGATATACCCAAGAAAGGAAGTGGTAGACTGGTGAAAAATGCATTTCCCCATTTTAGCAAACAACCGGTTCTCTCGGAGGCGTGAAAGCACAAACTTCGTGTAGATGATATGGTCCTGTAAGTTTTGAGAGAAAATAAGAATGTCATCCAGGTAGACAATGACAAAGCGATTGAGGACGTCCCGAAAAATGTCATTGATAAAGTCCTGAAAAACTGCTGGTGCATTGCACAAACCGAAGGGCATCACTAGGTATTCGTAGTGTCCGCTACGGGTGTTGAAGGCAGTCTTCCATTCATCGCCCTCACGGATGCGGATGAGGTTCTATGCCCCACGAAGGTCAAGTTTGGTAAAGAGGTTAGCCCCCTGAAGTCTGTCGAAGAGTTCGGAGATGAGTGGGAGTGGATAACGATTCTTCACCGTAATATGGTTCAGACCCCAGTAATCAATACATGGTCTGAGAGTCCCATCCTTCTTCTTGACGAAGATGAATCCGGCCACTGCAGGAGAGCTGGAATGACGTATAAAGCCCCGCTTGAGGTTCTCACGAATATATTCGTCCATGGCTTCTATCAAAGGCAACGAGAGAGGGTAAGATTTGGCCTTTGGCAAGGTATATCCAGGTACCAGGTCAATCGGACAATCGTAGGAATGATGAGGGGGTAGAAGCTCAGACTGTGTCTTGCTAAAATCGTCCAGAAATTCTGCGTACGGGGAAGGTAACTCCCTCTGAGGACTGGATGTTTTAGCTAATAGAAAGGATGGTCGCTCGGCAGACAAAGAAGATTCTTCTGACCTTGACCTCCAGTCAATGGGGTTAGGGGATACCCAATCGATGAGCGGATTGTGCTTCTGTAACCAGGGCAAGCCGAGCGTGATTGGTGTACCCGGAGCATGAATCACGTCAAAGCCCAGGGTCTCTTTTTGAGAATGAGTAGAAAGGGTGATAGGTCCAGTCTCCAAGGAGATATATGCCAGAGTGAGAGGCCGATTATCAATCCCGACCAAGGCAACGGGGGAGTTCTTCTTGGTAAGCGGAATCTGATTTTGTTCAGAAAAGGTCTTATCCATGAAGTTTCCTCCTGCGCCGGAATCAATAAATGCAGCTGTGGAGGTGCAGAAGGTAGGACCAGAAAGGGAAACTGGAATGGTCAATCTTTTGGGGAGTTCCCTTCTGAGTAGGGGGGCAGAAGATTTAGCACTCAGGGAGCACCCCTTCGTACTCACTGGGTTTGGTCGTTTCCCGAAGATGGTGCATTGTCGCGGGTACGCTGTTGGGAAGATCCGCAATGATGGCACGACTCTCCGGTTGAGCGAAATTGTCGTAAGGGTGCCCGGGGTAAGGGTGCCCGGGGTTGCTGGACTCCGAGTTGCATCGGCTCTGGGGCTTCCAGCGCAGGCAGCGGAGAGAGGACGGGTCTCGAGGTAGTAGAAAACCTGGAGAAGGAAGTACGGAAAGGCATAGACCGGGATTGCTGACGCTGAGCGCGGCGTACCTGAAGACGTTGGTCCACACGATTGGCCAGGGTGATGAGATCCTCCAGCAGTTCTGGCCTGGGTTGAGAAGCAAGTTCATCCTTCAGGGAATCCGATAGGCCATTCCAGAAGACGGAGACTAAGGCCTCCTGACCCCAACGAGTCTCAGCTGCTATGGTCCTGAATTCCAAGGCGTATTGGGCCACAGGCCGACGTCCCTGTGTGAGGTGCAGCAGGGAATCAGAAGCATTTTCTTGTCATGCGGGGGTATCGAAGACCTGTCGAAAGTCTCGCCTGAAGGCTGCGTAATCTCGGGTAATATCAGGTCACAGTTCCCAGATTGGAGAAGCCCATGCCAGTGCGTTACCTGTGAGCAGACTGTATACATAGGCTACCTTTTTCCGGACTTTAGAATACAGCTGCGGAGCCATCTCGAACTGGATCTCACACTGGTTGAGAAAGCCGCGGCAAGCGTGGGGATCCCCTGCGTAGGGCTTCGGAGCCGGAATCTTCGGAGCTGAAGACAAAGTGGATGTAGAATCGGACTGCGCCGGTGGCGCAGCCGCAGGTGGTGCCTGTAAAGATAGGTCCTGTACCTGTTGGGAGAGGAGAACCACTTGATCCGTTAAGGCCTGGATTTGTTGATACATGGCCGTCATCATAGAGTCCACATCAGTCTTGTCTGCGTCTTGTGGGCTCGACATAATGTTACGCCGGTACTGCCCGCAGACCAGACCCGTCCCTTCTACTGAGGTGAGGAACGTATAAGGGCATGCACCCGCAGCAACAGGAGCGTGTCCGAAGTGTGGTGATTGCGGCGTTGCCAGGCCAGGTGATGTTAGCTAGCAATACTTGCCGGTACCGGTGAAGAAGTGCCGTCGTCGTTGCCGTTAGCCTAGGTCAGGGATTGGAGAATTCTGGAAGGTCGTTTGTCCAAGCGGGGGTCAAGAGCCAGAGAAAGATGTCCGCCAAGCCAAGTCGTAACCTGAGTGAGAGAGAGAGATAATGCCAGAGTAGTAATCCAAGTGGAAACTATGTCGAGCAATGAGTGAGAGGAAGGACAGGCATTATAAAGTGTGGCTGACAAATCAGAGGTGGAGGCAGGCCCGGAGAAGTGCGTGGAGCCATCCAGGATAGGTCCACTTTATTGGCAGGCAGGTGAGGACTCTTGTTTAGGCAGGAGGTCCTATTAGTGTGCTGGGGGCGGGTTTTCACTGCTAGAGCAGTGAATAAATTATCTGCACCCGGCGCGCGCTGTTCAGGTGCGCGGCCGGGACATATGGCAGCCGCATGAGAGGAGGAAGATCCCACAGGAGCGCGAGAACGCAGAGGACGGCGGGGAACCCCCAGAGCCGCCGGAGATAAGTGACGCCAGCGAGGGACGCGCACCACGGCAGCGGGGGTTAATGAAGGTGAGGAGGGACCAGGGCGCGGGTGCCGCGATCCCAGAGTCCTCACAGTTTCTTATATTTCTTAATTTAATTAAGGGTCTCTATTTATATGTTGGTGTGGAATGTTATACAGGTTATTTTTAACTTATTAATACGGTAAGGTATTTGACACATTTTTTTGTTCTTACTGTATTTGTGTGCACTTTCATCTGAGTCTAGAGCAAAGGAGAACTATTGTTTTCAACATTTTTTAGAAGGATTTGGAAAATTCGGAATTGCTTCAGGTTACAGGACTGTTTTTGTAAAGGTTTATTGTCTGTAAATGTAAAAAATATCACTGCGTGCAATTTCACGATTTGATTGAGTTTAATTAATTGTTGATTAGCGCTAGAATTTGTGTATTATCCTGTGAGATTACTATAAAGATGCAGCCTGGTAAAGGTATTTTTCAGTGTGACTTGAATTTATATAAAGAGTTTGTGCTTATATTTGTACTTTGATACATATAACTCTATTTATCTATTTTACTTGATCAACAATATTTGAAGAGAATTTAAAATAGGATGGAGAGAGGAGGGACAATAAACAAGAGATTGAATGGGGGAAAGTGGGAGTATGGCAAGCAGGGAGACGCCCATAATAAAAAAGAAAATACTAGAAAACTTCTACAGTCAAAATCCAATTAGAGTAGAACGGTCGGAGTAGATAAGATAATAGTACAGACTGGACAACACCTTCAATGCATGCTTGCTAATGCAAGAAGCCAGACAGGTAAAATTGGGAAACTTGAATTAATAGCTACAGGAGAGCAGTATGATATCATAAGCATTACTAAACATTGTGGGATTAAATTCATGACTGGGCATTCATTTTTTATGGTTATTGCCTTTTTCGGAAGGATAAGAGTAGAGGAAAGAGTAGAGGAGGTGGAGTATGTTTATAAGTTAAACCGGATCTAAAAGCTATTATAAGGGAAGAAGTCTATGAAGGGAATGATGAAAATGTAGAGACCTTTTGGCTAGAAATTAGCAGTCGAGGTAAATCTGTGAGATAGAGGAAACTAAAATACTTTTGCAAATGGAGAAGGCGTCAAAACTAGGTCATGTTTGCATAATGGGGGATTTTAATTATCCAGACATAGCCTGGAGCCACAAGATTAACATTATAACAAAAGGGAAATTATTTTTGGGGTGCTTAAAGACAATTACATGACCCAAATTATTGAGAAACAAACAAGGAGATGTGCAATACTGGATTGGTAAAAACCAATGTACAGTAGAAGTAATAACACATTTTCAAGCCCGGGAACATTTGGGAACCAGTAATAACATGGTCTCATTTGAAATAAATGATCAAAAACGATATTATACTGATGCAGCGGCCATTATTCGAACACATCTCGGCGCCGATTTTGAGTTCTCTGCTGTTCCCCATGCACCATGAACGCGGCCAATCGCCCCAGGTATCCGCGCTTATCGCGGATGTTTTGTTTGAATTTCATGGATTCTGTTTCTTTGTTTGCAATAAAATTGATGAATTGTAATGTGTACAGGACTGTGCTACTGTGCTACTGGGCTACTGTGTCAGTTTCATGTTTTTAATAGCCAGAACACTAAAATTCATTTTTCTGCACTCGCCACACTCGCATCTTAGTGCAGGGAGGCTGGAATTCATCCCGGGATTCCGATGTACATGACGCGTGAAGTGTTCGAATAACGGCCGCTGCATCAGTATGGGTTCATCAAAGACTTCAAATGTTAGAATGGCAGGTTTAAATAAACTGAAGAATAATGTACAAAAAATAAATTGGCAATTATGTTATTTCTGGGAAAGATCAAGAATATAAATGGGCAGTCCTTAAAACATTGTTAGAAATGCACACTTATCAGCGTATACCCTTGAGTAATAAATATAAAAGAAACAAGTCTAAACCAAAGTGGCTAAAAAAACAGGTAGGAGAGGAAATGGAAGGCAGGCTTTTAGATTCTTAGGGGCCTATTCACAAAATTTCCATAAGTTCCTTGCATTAACGATTGGGTTTGCATGTTACTACCGCACGCTATGACATTTGTGTAACCGCTAAGGTAATACAGTATAGGGGTTGCAGCCACAGTACTTGTTCTCCCCCTACTGCTGGTAACAGAAAAAGCAACTGGTACAGTACTGAACATCTACTGCTGCTCTTGCTGCTCTACTAACACTACTAACTGAGGAGGGGTACCAGCAGAACCTCTCCTGACCCAAAAAAAAACAAAAAACAAAATCTGTCCTGTTATGTACCTGCCTGACTGTCCATACTCCCTAAAGTTCCTACCTGCCTACCTACCCACACACTAGCCCAGCCAGCCAGCAGCGCACATCCTGTTCTCTCACATCACAATGTGAACAACATCAGTGAGAACATGGAAGGGGCTTGGTGCATGTTTGCAAATCAAACGTTTTAACATTAGAAAACCAATGTAATGTACATGGGCATATTTTAATGACATTCACAGAAAGGTAGGCAAAGGGAAAGTTGTGGTGGTTTTAGGAGCATTAGCCCAAACTTTTACTGTACAAACCATCTACTAATATCCATCTGCGTATCAAATTTTGGTCAAAACAAAGCAAATAATTTGCGACTCGAATTGTGACACATTTGCCCATCTCTAATCTTCTGGTAAGTGTTTCTTATTTAACTTGAATATTGTCCATTTCATTTTTGATTCCATTGTGTTCTATTTTAGATTCAGCAAATTATACGAATCTGTCTTTACTTTCATTACTGTTGCCATAACCATAATCACTCTTTGATGCTTTGTTTTGGGTACAAATCTTTGCACTAAAATATCCCATGTTTATCTTGATATGGCAATTTCCTTTAATTGTACTGATTTCAAGTTAGATGTCTTCCACTTCATCTGACTTGATGTTGGAGAATACACTGTGATACTGTCATTTGAAGCTTGTATCTCTGCCAATTTAATACTTTTTTTGGATGTTCTTTGTGATTAGCTTTCATACTCTACTATGTTGTTTTTCCTTTTTTTGTGGTTAATTATAAAGCCCACTCCACTGATTCTTTCATTTTCTGTACTTCTGTAATTTAGTTGCGGTCTGCTTTTGAGCTGAATGAGGTCTTCATCTTTTCTTCTAACTTGCCTAACACTGACAATATCTAATTTCGTCTTTTATAGCTGTCCTTTCAGTTCTTGCAGTGCTGCTTGATTGGAAAGAGTCTGGCAGTCACTAGTCAAGCTGAGCATTCAATGACATCTGGTGTTTAACCACACTAATAACTAGAAACTACTAGACAATCTCCATTGGAATGAATTGCATATTTATGACTATTTGAAACTACAGTACTGTACATTTGTGTGAATAACTTAAGTATATCCCTCTGTTTTCATGCCTTCTTCCTGATTGCTGTGAAATCCACAAACAATCTGACCTCCAGTGAATTAGGTAAATCTGTGGTAGAGTATATAAAGATGTTTATCTTCCTCCTATGGCCCCTATTCCATGTGCTGTGAAGCTGCTTCTTGTGCTAAAGAACATTGTGGTCCCTTTTATACAGTATGAATAGAAATAGATCTCTTCTTAAGTACTCCACAGCTCATTGAATGAGGTCCATTGTAGTTTAAATCAGGGTTGTGCAAAGTGGGAGGTGCAGGATTTTTCTGGGGGGTGCGCGGTTGTTGCAGAGGCGCCGTGCTCTTCCCCAAGGCATTTAAATGAAATGCCGGGGACCGCGCGAGACCTCTTCAACCTCAAATTGCCAGGATTCAGCTGGCTTCTGGTCACATCGCCATGATAATGCAATGTCATTTGATACCGGGTCACTGGAGGAGGGGGGTGGGGGTCACGAGCACTGGGACCGGCACACAAAGGTAAAAGTAAAAAAACACAAAGACACGAACATTATTAAAATTGAAATTAGAAAAATGACGTCACCCTATAAACTACACAAATCCCCATACATAAAATAATGTGTGCTATACCTAAAGAAATGAAGAGATATCCCTATATATATATATATATATATATATATATATATATATATATATATATATATATATAAATATATAGATACTGTATACATATTTAATAAGAGGGATAAAGCATGTGCAGACCACCCTATTAGTATCCACACCATATACTGTGTTGAGATATAGAAAAAAACATAAAGTGAATAGATAAACCCTTCTACTTAATTGTAATAATTTGATATCAGTAAAAGGGGATATCAAATAAGGGGATTTGAGTAGTTTATAGGGTGACGTCATTTTTCTAATTTCAATTTTAATAATGTTCGTGTCTTTGTGTTTTTTTACTTAAAGTTTTCTTGTTCAAAGTTCATTTCTAATGACCAATCGGAAGCTCCGCTTCCATACCCATGGTTGTCCCCTGATTGTTCTTGGGGAACTAATCAAGCTTATTTGAACCACGATCTTTTGGTCCTATCAGGATCAGGTTACGAAGGGGGAGCGCTCCGATTGGTTATACGAGCGGTGACGGCACCTGTATTGCGCGAACGGCGCGAACGGCGCCTGTATTGTCATGGCGCGAACGGCGCCTGTATTTATATTTGTTTGTCTGTTTAGTATGTATACACCTTGATAAAGGGTGCACAGGCCGAAATGCATAAGTGAGTGTTTTCAGGGTGATCCAGGGGTGATGTTAGATCCCTTCATTTAATAAAAGGATTTTTTGCTACCAATAGCCTCCTCCACCATTTGTAGGCAGTGCACTGCCTTTGTTCACCCATTTTCCACCTTGAAGAGAGTCTCTCATCTGTAGATGATGGTCTTGCACTAGACCACAGGCCACAACTGCTGCATGGCGTTCTGCTGTGTCCCTGACACTAGTGAGGCTAAGTGGGGCAGTGTCCCTGTCTAAGAGCCTGTCCATGTAACAGCCACAAACTATGCAGGGGAGTTGGGGCCTAGCCGAGGCCTAAGGGGTTCTCTGGCCTAGTGCACATACACACCCTACCCTTCTGGTGTTCCAGCTCCGACTGGCGTGGTCTCCTCAGCACGCCAAATGAAACTATTTCCTAGCAGGGGTATCCTGGTGCCCTATTGGCTGCTGTCTGTCACCTGACTAATAACCCCTATGGCATTCTGAGGGCTGTAGTTTCCCATGCGGAGCCTATCTGTAATAGCCACCGCTTGCGCTTGCTGCTGCGCATGCGCAATCCTGATAATGTCCGCCGAACTTTAGATGCCTCTGCACATGCGCCGGGTCTTGCGTATGTGTGATCGTACACAAGATGGCAGCACCATGGATGATCGGGCTGTCACAGATCCTACAGAGCACTGGAGCGCTCCCTACAATGCCCTCACTCGCTCCACCTCCCGCCCTGTGTGCGCGCCCCAGCCGCAACCTCTCACTGTTCCCCCGCTGTAGCGGAGGTAAGCGGGGAAACTGGGGACCGGGGGAAAGGGTCCCTGCTACAATTACATATGCAACCCATGTTCCCCCACCCTAAGGCTGCGCTTATAGTGACAGCGATGGCGACAGCGATGCGACGTTGCAGCAAAACAAATACATTGCCGCCGGCGCGTGCGCTTATAGTAAGCGCAATGCGATGGAGCGACGGATTGGTCGCTATCGCTGGAAGTCATCTCTATTTGATTTTCCAGCGGCCTTCGCCTGACCGTCGCATCGCCGTCACCGGCACTGTAAGTGTAGCCTAAGGGAGAATCACTGTGATTACCTTGTGATGGTGCTACAGATGTAGCCTGTTTGTGTTCGGGGTTTCCTGACCCGAGCCTGTCCTTTACATGAGATTTCCCAAGAAATTTAAGTGAGTTATCCGTGATTTAACCTGGGTGAAGTGAGACCTGAAGGCAGGCAGAAATTCGATATGTTGCGTTATATGCAATACCAGCCAGAATCACAAGTCGGTGATCGTGAGTTATTGTGTCCCTTCCCGTCTAGCTGTAGGAAAAACATGCTGACAAAGGCTAGACTGAGTGACACTCACTGTACTGCATGTTACATGAGGACAAAGGCTATGCTTTATGTGTAATGAATGTTACATGTTGACATGGGCTATGCTGAATGTGTACTGCATGTTACATGCTGACAAGGGCTATGTTGAGTGACACTCACTGTACTGAATGCTACATGAGGACAAGGGCTATGCTGTATGTGTAATGCCTATTACATGCTGACAAGGGCTAGAAAACCTTAGTACTTTATATACAGTACAACTGTAAGTGTATTGAATTTACTGCAAAAGAGTAAAAAGTCTTAAAACAATGAAACCAGTGAACACTTTATAAAACAAAACATATTTTTTATTATATGAATAACAAGCACAGTACATTGTTAGCTGATTATTGAAACAAGTGTTCATCCCCATAGCCATGGGTGTTCCAGGCAAGATGCCTTTTATGCCTTAAAAGGGCATTTATGTTGTCTTTCACAGCTCGGAAAAGAACCGGGGTCATAATGTAATGCCTTTTTATTTCGTCCATGATATTTCTGAGGAAATTCGAAGGCAGTGTTTTCTTGCCCCTATTGCCACCATAATTAACCACCTTAAACCACTGAAGCTACAGCTCATAACTTACATGGTGTTCATAATGAGAAGGGCTAGTATGGTCACTTTTCCTGCGCTTCTCTCTGCGGGAGGTCTGTTAGCGTTATGTCTGGGATTGTGGCTGGATTGAGTTACATTTGAAGCTGTACTCTCCTGCGTGCTGTAGGTCATGCAGCAGGTATTAATTAACTGGGCAAGGATAGATGGTCTGTGGGGCTTTGCATTTGCACCAGTACACATCTGGGTGCAGCGTGTGTTTGTGAAGAGGTGTGCTTCTGTCAGTGGGTGAGGGTAGAGTGTCTGGTAAGATGCTTTCCTCCGGTGGTGTGCATTGTCTTTGTGCTGTGCAGGCCAATTCCAGTGAAGATGAAGGTGCAGCTGGTGGATGGCGTTCCTCCACGTTACCCTCCTGTTCCTGCATCAGACATACAGGGGGAGGGACAGAAACAAAATAATAGAGCCCTGAAATGTCAAAGTTAATGTTGCCCATGCCACACGCCATCACCTCCATTCTCTCAAAACTTAGTCCAACTTTGCCTCCAAAGGCAGTTTGGGCTCACAAAAGGTGTGAGGGTGGAATTGTGTTCCCTTGCTAAGAGGCTGGATTCTTCAGTTGTCAGACATCTGGTTGTGCATCAGTGCGGCAGGTGACGTCTGGTTCGGCTTCTGTTGTCAGTGGGTCTTCTGCTTGTGCATCAGTGCGTCAGGGGATGTCTTGTTCAGCTTCTGTTGTCAAAGGGCTATCTGGTTGTGCATCAGTGTTGCAGGGGACAACTGGTTCAGCTTCCATTGTCAGGTGGACATCTGGCTGTGCATAGCTGGTGCTGGGGACTTCTTGTTCATCTTCAGCTTGGGAAGACCGAGGGTTGTCTGGTTCGGCAACATTCGCTTGAACCAGTGTACTTCAATGTACTTATTCATGATGAGTCCAATTTTCTTCCGGCAAAAGCCTGGTCCGTAATGTTTTGCCTTGGGAACGTTTAGTGCCTTTTCTTTAGGCACCATAGGCTTTCTGGCTATCTTTGCTTTTGGCACACAGACAACTGCTGCATTTCTCTTTCTATTCTCAGGTACAGCAGCAGTTAGCCGCTTGTTGCTTGTGTAGAATTGGGACTGATCAATACAGTATCTGGACAGAAAGCAGTTGTTTTTTAGACAGATCAGCCATTGTGGAGGTTGACCTTTTATGCACAGTATCCCCAACTTTATGGTACAGGTGTTAAAAGAAGGTGTAAACGTTAACGTTACATGACAAATGCTAAGCATACTGTACTTTACTGTACAGTACAGTACGTTCACTGTGCTTCGTTTCATTTCAAAAGCAGCAATGCCCAGAACAGTTATTTCAAAAGAGATGAACATGAGAATATGGCATATGTACCTGAAAGGACAAAAATAAGCCATATCCAAACCTGATAAAATAGCTGGGCATCGACATCACTCACACCTGTGTCTGCTATCATGCCCATGCAAAGACTAAATTTATAAAGAGGAATTTGCTCGGTAACAACAAAGTAAGTACTGTACTGTATAGACGTCTAACTGTAGACGTCTAACAAGGACTTATGTGTTAGGCAGAGGATTAGTAGCCTGGGGATATCTTGCTACACATACTTGAAAAATAGACTACTGATCCATAGAATAAAGATTTTGAAAGTAAAGTCCATTGTGTGAGGTTGAAAGAAATAGACAATCTCCAGTGGCACAATTTGCCTATTTATGACAACTTGAAACTGCTGTATAGTTGTGTGAATAATTGAAGCACATTTCTGAACTATAAGTGGTTCAGGATTTTTCCATTTCTGTATACTGAGTCAAGAACACATTTGAAAATCAGTGTGCCCTTTTCAAATGTCTCATTGGAATAATTTGTTATAAAGCTAATTGCATGGAGAATGCTGTTGAGCCACCCAAGAGTTTGTCATTATGGCTGCATTCAAGTTCTTTCATTCTCCATACTTTTTCTTATTACTATTCACAAATAAACTAAAGATTTACACAGTTTTCTGTACACCCAGACCAGAATATAAAATATATCAAACATTTTTTACATTTACAGTGTATGTTCTACAGTATATTCAATCTTCTTACTAAAAAGAGCTAGGAATTCATTGATGTTTCTCACAGCTTAAAAGTAGAAATATTCCAATGATATAATATGATGAAAATGCACTGTTTTGTACTCAATCCCTTATGAAAACCAATAAAAAAAATTGAAACAAAAAAAGTAGAAATATTAGCTACTAAAGAACTAATTATACAACACTAACAAAACTTTTCTAACAAGCTCCCCAGCTCCTGTCTAACATCAGGGATGCCACAAAAAAAACGCGAGATTACCCACTTTTGTAGACGAACCATATTGAAAGGGTTGCTTACCACGTGTTTTGCTTGAAAGAACAGGTGGGATGTCAGAGGAGCAGAGGGAGTTTGTTAAACTAAAGACTAAAAAGTACACACACGCCACCTTTTATTTTTAATGTTTATTTTTAAATATACACACTATAATTAGTAATTTAGCAAGTGTAGACATATATTATTTTATAACTATTAAATTTAAAATTTTAATAGCTTTGGTGTGCACTCCAAGTGTGCTTCTTTTGGAGGTTACTTTGTCATTTCAGTTATCCTCTACCTTGATAATATAAAGACTAAAATGGACTTGAAAACTTCCTGGCAGACATAAAAACTACTTTTGAGTCTGACATCACAGAGATTAAAAAAGCATTGAAGGCCGGGTGGAGAAACTTGAGGCGGAAACTGCCCTGGTCTCAGAGGTGTATGATGCTTTGTCACAGAAAGTCTTGGAGCAGGAGGAGCGCCTGCAAGATATGCTATATCAAATTGAAGACCTTGACAATAGGGGTCGATGAACAAACATCCGTATCAAAGCGGTCCTGGAGACAATTGAGCAGACTGACACTAAAATGTATCTGCAATGTTTGTTTACAGTTATCACAGGCAAGGCCCCTGTCTACACATATAAAATGGATAGGGCCACATGGTACTCAGACTCAACTATGTGAATATAGAGTAGACCCTTCTAGGGGCATTGTAGTTAAACTTCATAATTTTAAAGATAAAGGTAATTTTTCTCAAAGCCAGAAACTCCACAGAGATCGAATTGGAAAGGGCTAAAATTTGACTCTTTTATGACATCTCTTCCATAACGCTAGCGCCGGTGGAAAATTAGGAAGATCACCAAACTTCTGCAAAAAGAGGGAATTAAATAAAAATGAGACTTCCCTATGAAATTAATAGTGGTCCAGCAAGGAAAAGCTTTGACTCTTAAGCTGGACCAAGACATTAATGACTTGTTTGGCAAGATTAACCTAAAAGCACCAGATAACTGACCGGAGGAATTACTGAGCAATGCTGGAGGCCCGTATACTCAATGTCAGCTCCTGATATGAGCTCAGTAGTTAGCAGTAACAAGAAAGAAGGAGCACAATGCAGGGAACTCTCTGGACCAGGGGAAAAAGAAGCCACAAGGAACTGTAGAGGCCGAGACTGCACTGGAGTCATAAATATAGACACAATCATTTGCAGTTTTGCAGATCCTTACAGAATGGCTAAGGTAGCTTGGACTGAGCCTCACAATTGCTTACACAATTAAAACCATTATATATGAAAATGTGTTTAACATACAAAATATTGGTAATATACTGTTTATTGAAAACAGCATATGAATGAAAATTGCCTGATATACTGAATATATAAGGTGAATATGCAGAGAGATTGGGGAAGAGTTCTTGTCCCCATCCTCATATTATAGTTAATAAGATGTTACATGCAAATTACTGTACACCGTCAGGTAAGGGCCATAGATATGGTCACTATATCCAGAACAAGCAATGAGTTGGCATGGAGAATTCCTTTTGTATTCAATTAGAAACAGGCGTAGCAGCCGGGATAGGGAAAAAATCTAAGGCCTAAGTATTTATATGATCACTCCCTTATTGGAGCAGCTTTGAAATCGTGGAATGAAATAAGTGGCAAGAACTGAATTACCACATTCCTTTCCTTGTTGCCCCTACAAACAGGAAACCCAGATTTTTTGTATAACTGGAAAGCAGGAGGGATTATGAAATTTACTGGTCTGATATTCATTGATAAGATGTGAAATTTTGAGTAGAGATGGGCAATCTTTTTTGGAGGATTTGAATATGCCTCGGATCGGCCATTCCTTTGGCCTGGGTATATCCACAGATAAATCTCAAAAAGTAAAATTCAAAATGCTGGTTTACTATGCCACTTTATATCACTTGAGAAAGACCATACGGTTGAAACATTGTATGTTACTGGCTTCAATAAGAATTATTAGAATTTGGAAATCCGTTACTGCTCTGCGATTTCTTCCTTCCTTAAATCTGTCCATGACATGTTTTTTTTTTTTAAATAGATGTGTAGCATGGTGTCTCTGGAGCTGAACCACATTGATTTCAGCTAAGAGAACCCCCTGCTTCCTAAGAAATTTACCTCCATAGGGTGTGCTGGTATCTCTCTGTTGTTTAAATGTCCTGGCCATGTGAAGCAATAGGAAGCCATGACCAGGACATACAGTATAAACTGCAGAAAGATACCAGTAGAAGCATTGGAGGTGTGTACAATGGTAAGCAGGAGGTCTCCGAAGCTGAAATTAAATGATTAATTATTAATTATTCCAAAAAATACCATGTAAATATTTTATCACCTACCCCAGGCTAGTGTTAGCCTTGTCTTGCCTAAATATACAATGGCCAATATATACATAGGCAAGATAAGCTAAACTACCCTAAAATCTATATCTATAAAAATGAAAACGTTATTTGATTGCTGAAAACGTTGTATGTTTGCTGTGCTTATGGGCAATCAGATTGGTCCGTCGGTCTGTCACTCAGCCTCTGGCCAATCAGATTGGCCTGTGGCCTGGCCCCGCCCCCGCACACCTCTCATTGCCCTGCGTGGTTCTATGACCTCACCCAACTGCCACACTCTCACCCTTACTGACACAGACTCCTCCTCTGGGGCGGAGCAGCAGGTGGGCACACTGACCCCACTCACCCGCAGTGCTAGGACATGGCTTCAGTCCTATGGCCAAGGGATGCCACTTCTACCTACTTCAAACTCTACTCTGGCTCCCAACCACCCCCCTCTGAGGACGCTCCCCCCGCCCTGCCCCCCACCATGAAAGACCATCTGTCAAATGGCGCAAGCCTCTCAGCGGTAGCTCTGCCAGCCCCCTCTCCTCCTATCCCAGGGAGGGGAAGTGTGATCCCGCTGCTGACCTGACCATTCCCAGCGCTGCTTTCATTCATCCCACTGGTGTCTGTGGGGAGGGGGCGAGTGAGTAGCAGTTGAGCTGACGAGCCCACCACTCCTCTAAAGTGTAAACGTGGCCAGCCCCCAAAATCGCAATCCCTGCCCGAGATGGGCTCTATACCGACACTGCGTAATGACCGAGGTGATAGCTCCCTGGATGAGTCCCCTATCCCCCAAATCACAAGGCCACCTCCCCGGTGGAAGAAGAGGCAGTCCCAGCATACAGCTGTCCCCCTTACTGACACAGACTCCTCCTCTGGGGTGGAGCAGGAGGTGGGCACACGGACCCCGCTAACCTGCAGTGCTAGGACACAGCTTCAGTCCTATGGCCAACGGATGCCACTTCTACCTACTTCAAACTCTACTCTGCCTCCCAACCCCCCCCCGAGAGTGCTCCCCCCGCCCTGACCCCCGCCATGAAAGACCATCTGCCAAATGGCACAAGCCTCTCCGTGGTAGCTCTGCCAGCCTCCTCTCCTCCTATTCTCATGACAGCTCCAGCGAGAGGCAGGCAGGGAGCAGGAAGCACCAGTGTCACTCCGCAGAGCGCAGCCTGGCAGTCTCATGCCTGCCCCAAACTTCACACCCGCTCAAGGTAAGTCACCCATGCCCACTCACCCACTCACCCACACACTGTCTCCCCCAACCACCCAGTCAGTAACCCACCCACCCAGTCAGTAACCAAACCCCCCACCCAGTAAATACATTCACACCCCCACCCAACAATTATTAGGGATTCACATCCCAGGCACCGCCGGGTCTCTGCCCCCCCCCACACTCTCTCTGTACCTGTGTATGTGAGTGTGTGTGTCACTTTGTGTGTGTGACACTCTGTGTGTGTGTCTCACTGTGTGTGTGACACTGTGTGCTGTGCAGGGGGGAGGAACCAGAGCTGCGCAGGGAGGGGGGGGGACCAGAGCTGCGCAGGGGGGGGAACCGATGCTGCGCAGGGGGGGCACCAATTGGAGCAGCGCAAGGGGGGACTGGAGCTGCGCAGGGGGGGGAGCAGAGAGAGAGGGGGAGTGGAGAAAGAGACGGGGTGCGGAGAGAGAGACGGGAATGGAGAAAGAGACGGGTGGAGCGGAGAAAGAGATGGGGGGAGTGGAGAGAGAGGAGGGAGAGGGAAATGTTAATCCCGGGCAACGCCGAGTCTCTCAGCTAGTAGATGATAAAATTATAATACATTACAGTACATATTAGCCCCTTAGTAGCCCATCGGTAAACTAGTCATAATTTTCCATGATTAGCTGACCAGAAAGTGCCACAAATGGGTTAATATAAACATAACACTGCCTACCTATTAGGCACTGTAAGAGGACATGTGCAGAGGTATGTAATGGAGACTGTTTTAAGGTGAAATTAAATAAGGCTTTTATTGCGCCTGTTTCTTTAACACAAGAAAATCATCCAAACATATGCAAATAAGGGGTCAAACAAAGCTTCTGTTCCACTTGGGAGTATTTCTAGTTAAACCTATGCAGTCAACAACTCCCTTTAGTTTAGCATGTCTCCCAGCCCCAAACATATATCTTGATATGTGCAGATATACAAAAAGTCTTAGAATGGAAATTCTTATCTGTTTCTTGTAGAGGAAGGCTTCTTTTTTCTCCAGGTTTTAGAAGTCCTTTCCCCTGTGTCTTTCTGGCAGCGTGCAGTCTCTTCTGGCAGACTCAAGACGTTTGTTCCTATGGTCAGTCCCACAACTTGTGAGACTTAGGAAAAATCTCTCTTCCTGCCTCAAAGGCAGCCTTTTCTAACAAACCTAATCAGCCAGGTGGTGTTGGTTAATTGACTACCAGCAGCTAACCACCACACTGCTGGATTAGAGGCCCATTTCCTGAACAGGGATAAATCCCCTGTTATAGGCACCTTAGTGGCTAATAAAATATTGTCATGCGATGCTTTACTAACTGCTAAGGTAACCAAGGAGTTAACCCCTCCTTTCACCCCCCACCTCCCAGGAGGTCTAATTACCGAATCTGGGACAACTACACACTTCATCACCCCTCAAAAAAAAACACCTCCGTTCCGGACTAATGGCCATTTGAGAAAAATAAATAAATATATAAAAAAAACACCAATACATAAAAAATACTTTAAAAAAAATGTTTACCATAAAACCATTGATTGTCACTGTGGTTAACTAAGCCCTCTTAATAGGGACATAGATTGCCACATTGGCAATCAATGGTAAGCTATATAAATAAAATATACATTTACAATAAGAAAATACATTACATACCCCCTTGGTCACTATCCCTTAGTGGATATTAATAGCATTGCATGGCAAAAAAAATAGTTCCCAATCTGTGGGTGTTTGGTGTGTTTGTGGAGGAGAGGGTGGGAGTTGGATTTGGCCTAAAATTGGGACATGGATTTGGAGTGTTCAGCCCATTTCTATTTTTGAGTATTTTCAGGACAAGTTTGGGCTTCAAGAGGCCAAAAGACGGTAATACAGGCAATTAGTGCATCGTGTCCAGTCCTTTAGCTGCAAAGACTGTTTTCTTGAATATTGGTTCTAGGGTGGCTTAATATAGCATACATTTATAAGGAGATTTTAAAAGAAATTGTAGTAGACAAATCGACTTACAGTATGGGACTTCACAGGCATGGGAAAAGGATATCAGCCTTGAGCTTGACAAATGAGCCAGCATATGGAAAATAGTACACATATCATCAATATCCACTAGGATACTTGGAAATTGGTATAGAAAATATTATTCAGGTGCTATTGCACCCCTAAAGACTCCATAAATACTTCCTGAATGCTTCAAGAATGTTCAAGAGAGGTGTAGGAGTCAGGGTTTGATGTTGCACATATGGTTGGAGTACCCGGTTATCTAGGGGTTTTGGACTATTATAGAGTATTATGTACATAGGATTACAGGAGTATCAGTAGTATGGGATACAAGTATACTACTGTATTACTAAATATAGATGGAATACTGGGATGTTGGCTTAAAAATATGCTTCTCTTGCGTTGGCTGAATGCGGAAAGATATCCAATAGCAGTCGTGTGGAATTGTCAGGATCCGTAATCCGCGACGCGCTCGGTGCACTCAACACTTACCCCAACCCGTGATCGGTCCCCCTGCTTCTTCCGTTATCCATGACACTTCTCTCCCTTCTCCTGGGACCAGCCGCCATGCTAGGCACAAGCGCGCATCCCACGCAGATGTTAATACCGCTCTCTCCGGTCCCGTCTCCAGACTCCACCCACGTGGCAATATCATCGATGAGCAGCGTGCACAGGCCGCATCATGTTTCTGCTTCTGGGATTCTCCCCACACCTGTCTCCTGCACCTTATCTTCTTATCACGGTTAGACTTACTGACGTGCCTCCTCCAGTCTGTTACCTCATTGGTTCCTGTGTCCTATATATGCTCAGCCAGCCCACTGGCAAATCGGCTGAGCATAAACCTTCCTACAGTATGTGTGAAGTGTTCACTGCTACCCTTGCCTCCACAGTCTTGTCTTGTACTCCGATTCCTAGTTCCTCTGTTTCTGACCTTGGCTATTCTTCTTGACTCCGCTCTTCCAAACTCCTGACCATGGCTACCAACGATGATCTGCATCTCTCCAACCCCGACCTCAGCAACGTACCATGACAATCCCATGTCCGGCTGCCACGATGAAGGCCCTCCTCATCTTCATCCTGGCCATGCCCCCTCCGATGCTGCAAAACAGAAACAAGAATAAAAACATCCAATGTAATGTCCCCTAACCCCTTAATCACCATAGCGGTTATTAACCGCTACAGTCATTAAGGGGTTAACCCACCCTCACCCACCATTCGGGAGGCCTACATACCCTCCCCCACTAACCCCCCACCCCGTGAGGCCTAACCACCCTCACCCTCTACCCACAAGGGACGCCTACCCACATAGCCTTGGGGCCAATATCCCCTCCCCCACCCCCAGGACTCACAATAAAAACAATACACAGCCCCACAATAAACATCATTCTATTTATTAAATACATTATCCACCCCCTGTGCCCCCCCATAAATACATGATTTATTCTTTTACATACAGGGTTCATACCCCAGCCCCAAGCGAGTCCCCGGCGGGTTGACGGGTCACCTGACAGACCTACAGGGTACCAGCAACTTGTTTCATACAGGTTCTGGAGGCCTGTTGGTGGGTCCCGTCAAGCGTCATGGCCCCCAGGTGGTCTCCGCGGGCCTACCGTGGGCCACAATTGGGTCCCCACGGTAGGCCCGCAGATGTCTGGGTGCCCCGGGTCAGACCCACAGGTGTCTGAGGGTTCTCATGGGTTTCTGGGGACTCACGGGTGCTCACTATGGGTCCACAGTGCCCCCACAGATGTGGGGCCACTGGTTCTTCCCCGCAGGTGTCACCTGTGGACCATGCATCCTGATACCCGTGAGAAACCCGAGGATACCGCAGGTTGTCTCCAGATGTCTCACGCAGAACCAAGGAACCAACCCTGAATGTAAAATAAATGAACCTGACCTATACATTCAATACATACACCCCCCCCCCCCAACACCTACAGTACAATAATGTGCAAAATAACTATTATCCAGATAGGGATAATAGATTGTTTGCCCATTATTAAACACATTAACTAGCATATTAAAATAAATAAAGTACCTCTGAGCTCATCAATAAGCAGCCCCCGTCGCCAGCAACATCCTTGTCTTTCGTTGCCCACAAAATACATAGCCAATACATAGCCAATACATTGCAATTACATTCAGATATCAATTAACCCCTTAAACACCTTGGGCCTCATGCAGAGAGCAGCGCTATTTGAAATTGGAGAGGGGAATAAAAAGTAACTGTAATGGAGAGTTTTTTTCTCCATATGCAGAAAGGGCATAAAACTGCATTTAGAATCCTTTTTGCATATGGAGAGTTTCAACCAGCGATATGAGCGCTGTTGAAACTAGTGGGGAAAAAATCGGGTTTTTTTTTTTTCTCTCCCACCGGCCGCAGAGCGCCAGCTTCTTGCTGGCGAAGGAAAATGTTGAAAATCGCGCCATTTTTTTGCCGCGAACAGCCACTAGATGGCGTTCGCTGCTCTCTGAATACGGCCGTTTTCAACACTGGAGAGATTTATGTTCTCTCCAGCCGCGCGGCGAGTTTCAGAGAAAAAAAAAAATATGGCGCTTTTTTTAAAACTCGCCATTATCTGCCTTTCTAAAGGCAGATTTCGCCAATACATGCCGCTTTCCCTGTTAGCGCTGCTCTCTGCATGAGGCCCCTTATCGGATAATAACCGTAAAGGTAATTAAGGGGTTAAGCCACACTGGCCCGATACCCACCCTTCACCCATTCATTTGTACAGTGGCTTCATCATGCAACTATATTTATACACATATACATATATATATATATATATATATATATATATATATATATATATATATATATATATATATATATACACACACACATGATGAACCAATATACAAATAAATGTAGAAGGGTTATCAAAAACATGCTGTACTACAAATACCACTTTTCCATACAGACACAGTACAATAAAATCAATTTCCTTTAAAAAGCCAATCTCATCTTCCAATCAAAATCCTCAAATGCCAATCAAAAGCCTCAAATGCTACTCAAAACATTGCATTTACATTGTATACATGATGCATACAATCTATGCACCATGTACATTCTGCAAATGAATGTTAACAATAAAATATTCCAAAAAAAATACCAATATATCCAAACAAGTATACTATTTAAACCAATCCAGTAACCATAAATCAATTAGCATTAATTCATTAAATCACTAAACAATTTAAATTCCATCCATAACAATTACACAATTAAGTAATTCAATCGTTGAACAGAACAAGTTATCCTCAGACAAAATATAAGTACCAAAAATAATACAATATACAAAAGCAAGCCTCACCCTGACCTAAAGTACACCATACAATAGCAAAAATTACATCTTTCTAATTTTAAAATACATGACACACACATTTATGCATAGCAGCATAGCCAAAATTATTTTAAACACAACAAAATAAGCTTTTAAAACAACATAATTTCTTACCCTGTATGTATATATCGATCTAGACATACATACATACATACATACATACAGTAGTAAGAAATGATATAGCAAAAAAATACACATGTAAAAAACCTTAAAAAAAAGAACAAGATAAATAAAATACATTTCTTTAGTTCACTTACCATTACTTGACCCACTCACCGACTCCCGTTGAACATCTTACTCTCAAACCAATCCACGCACAGGAACCTATAAAATAATAAACCATAAAATAAAAAAACATAAAATAATAAAACACGACAATCCAGGGGTCTTCTATTTGTAATCCATCTTCATCTGTATTCTTCTTTCTTATATCTTCTTCCGGGGTCATCTTGTCGTCTTCGGCCACGCCCTGGTCTTCTTTCTTCTTCGGAGGTCCTTCCTCCTCGGCGTCTGCCTTCAAAATGAGACGACATAGGCTTTTAAAGGCCCATGACATCACATTTTCGTCATGGTTCCCACGGCCCTGATTGGGCCGTGAAAATCATGTGTTTTGACCGAGAAAAAAAAATTGATGACGTCACTTAAAGGCAATGAAAGCACAACCAATCAGAATGGCTTTGCTTCAATTGAATTTAAGATGACATCATGGAAATTAACATGGCCGGCCTCACATGGTACGGTAGACAATCAGAGCGTGGGAACTCCATCCCAACTCTGATTGGCTCTAGTATACCATGTGCCAGAGGCTTGGGGGAGAATGGATGTGACGTCATTGAAAGCCTGTCACATGGTACTCGAGCCAATCAGAGTTGGGATGGAGTTCCCATGTTCTGATTGGCTACCGTACCATGTGAGGCCGGCCATGTTTCTTTTCATGACGTCATCATAAAGGCAATTGTAGCAAAGCCATTCTGATTGGCTGTGCTTTCATTGCCTTTTAATGACGTCATCATTTTTTTTTTCTCGGCCAAAACACATGGTTTTCATGGCCCAATCAGGGCCTTTGGAATCATGATGAAAATGTGACGTCATAAGCTTTTAAAAGCCTATGTCGTCTCATTTTTAAGGCAGACGCCGAGGAGGAAGGACTTCCGGAGAAGAAAGAAGACCAGGGCGTGTCCGAAGACGACAAGAAGACCCCAGAAGAAGATACAAGAAAGAAGAATACAGATGAAGATGGATTACAAATAGAAGACCCCTGGATTGTCGTGTTTTATTTTTTAATGGTTTTTTATTTTATGGTTTATTATTTTATGCGTTCCTGTGCGTGGATTGGTTCAAGAGTAAGCTGTTCAATGGGAGTCGGTGAGTGGGTCAAGTAATGGTAAGTGAACTAAAGAAATGTATTTTATTTAACTTGTTCACTTTTTTAAAGGTTTTTTACATGTGTATTTTTTTATTTTTTTGCTATATCATTTCTTGCCACTGTATGTATGTATGTATGTATGCCTAGATTGATATATACATACAGGGTAAGAAATGATGTTGTTTTAAAAGCTTGTTTTGCTGTGTTTAAAATTATTTTGGCTATGCTGCTATGCATAAATGTGTGTGTCATGTATTTTAAAATTAGATAGATGTAATTTTTGCTATTGTATGATGTACTTTAGGTCAGGGTGAGGCTTGCTTTTGTATATTGTATTATTTTTGGTACTTATATTTTGTCTGAGGATAACTTGATCTGTTCAACGAGTGAATTACTTAATTGTGTAATTGTTATGGATGGAATTTAAATTATTTAGTGATTTAATTAATGAATGCTAATTGATTTATGGTTACTGGATTGGTTTAAATAGTATACTTGTTTGGATGTATTGGTATTTTGTTTGGAATATGTTATTGTTAACATTCATTTGCAGAATGTACATGGTGCATAGATTGTATGCATCATGTATACAATGTAAATGCAATGTTTGAGTGGCATTTGAGGATTTTGATTGGAAGATGAGATTGGATTTTTAAAGGAAATTGATTTTATTGTACTGTGTCTGTTTGGAGAAGTGGTATTTGTAGTACAGCATATTTTTGATAACCCTTCTACATTTATTTGTATATTGGTTCATCATGTGTGTATATATATATATATATATATATATATGTGTGTGTGTGTGTGTGTGTGTGTGTGTGTGTGTGTGTGTGTGTGTGTGTGTGTATGTATATATATATATATATATATATATATATATATGTGTGTGTGTATATATATGGTTGCATGATGAAGCCACTGTACAAATGAATGGGTGAAGGGTGGGTATCGGGCCAGTGTGGCTTAACCCCTTAATTACCTTTGCGGTTATTATCCGATAAGGTTTTTAAGGAGTTAATTGATATCTGAATGTAATTGCAATGTATTGGCTATGTATTGGTTATGTATTTTGTGGGCAACGAAAGACAAGGATGTTGCTGGCGACGGGGGCTGCTTATTGATGAGCTCAGAGGTACTTTATTTATTTTAATATGCTAGTTAATGTGTTTAATAATGGGCAAACAATCTATTATCCCTATCTGGATAATAGTTATTTTGCACATTATTGTACTGTAGGTGTTGGGGGGGGGGGATGTATGTATTGAATGTATAGGTCAGGTTTATTTATTTTACATTCAGGGTTGGTTCCTTGGTTCTGCATGAGATCTCTGGAGACCACCTGTGGTATCCTCGGGTATCTCATGGGTATCAGGCTACGTGGTACACGGGTGACACCTGTGGGGAAGAACCGGTGGCCCCACATCTGTGGGGGCACCGCAGACCCGTAGTGTGCGGGGAAGAACCGGTGGTCCCACATCCGTGGGGGCACCGCAGACCCGTAGTGAGCACCCGTGAGTCTCCAGACCCCCGTGGGAACAACCCGAGGCCCCTAAGACACCTGTGGGTATGACCCGGGGCTCCCAGACATCCGTGGGCCTACCGTGGGGACCCAATTGTTGCCCACAGTGACCCGCGGAGACCTCCTGGGGGCCATGGCGCTTGGCGGGACTCACCAACAGGCCTCCAGAACCTGTATGAAAAGAGTTGCTGGTACCCTGTAGGTCTGTCAGGTGACCCGTCAGCCCGTCGTGGACTCGCGTGGGGCTGGGGTATGAACCCTGTATGTAAAAGGATTAATCATGTATTTATAAGGGGGCAGAGGGGGTGGGTAATGTATTTAATAAATAGAATGATGTTTATGGGAGGCTGTGTATTGTTTTTATTGTGGGTACTGGGAGTGGGGGGAGGGGGTATTGGCCCCAAGGCCTCCCTTGTGGGTAGTGGGTGAGGGTGGTTAGGCCTCACGGGGTGGGGGTTTAGTGGGGGAGGGTATGTAGGCCTCCCGAGTGGTGGGTGAGGGTGGGTTAACCCCTTAATGACTGTAGCGGTTAATAACCGCTATGGTGATTAAGGGGTTAGGGGACATTACATTGGATGTTTTTATTCTTGTTTCTGTTTTGAAGCAGCGGAGGGGGCATGGGCAGGATGAAGATGAGGATGGCCTTCATCGTGGCAGCCAGACAAGGGTGAGTGCAAGATGTATTTAATGTATTTATTGTTCTTTTTGTATTTAAAATGGACAAATGCACTATTATCCATTTGTGGATAATAGTAATTTTGCCCATTACTGTATTATGCCTTAACCCCTTCATTGCCTTAGCAGCTATCCGCTATGGTAATGAAGCAGCATTAATGTATTGTAATAATATTGTGCGGAAGCAGGTGGTCCCCTGAGCTGAACCGCATTGATTTTTGGCTCAGGGACCCCCTGCTTCCCGAGTTACAGGCCCCGGTTTGGGGCATCGGTTTCAGTGTCGCCGCCATCTTTATAGCGTCCAAAACGCGACGTGGGCTCTATAAAGACACTGGCACCCGATGCCCCAAACCGGGCCTGTATCTCGGGAAGCAGGGGGTCCCTGAGCCAAAAATCAATGCGGTTCACCTCAGGGGACCCCCTGCTCCCTCACCCTATTATTAAAAATACATTAAGGCTGCTGAGCTTCCATAGCGGTTATCCGCTAAGGTAAGGAATGATTGTTTATTTATATGTGTGTTTTACACATAGTGTAGATGTGCAGAGGGTCTCCGGAGCTGAATCGCTTTGGTTTTAGGTCCGGGGACCCCCTGCTTCCCGAGATACAGGCCACTTTAGGGGGTGCCGATATCCCTCTGCTTTGTTTACATTTCGCGGTCACGTGAGCGGGACATTTAAATGCAGAGGGATACCGGCACCTCATAAAGGGGCCTGTATCTCGGGAAGCAGGGGGTCCCCGGACCTGAAACCAATGCGGTTCAGCTCCGGAGACCCCTGCACATGTACACTATGAGTAAAAGTTGTTTTGATATGTTTTTATTTTGCCGTTGTTTGCGCAGAGAGAGCGGCGGGTCTCTCTCTGCTGCATACACATATCGGCAGAAACGGCCTATCACCAGGCTATCGGGAGCCAGGCTTTTTTATCACGGCTCATCTGCGTTTTGCTTTCGCAGTGATTCGGCAGGGATTCGGCATGGATTTGGCCCTTACTTAATACTGCGAGGGCAAATCGCCAAAATCATGCCGATAGGGAACACTTGCCGAATGCATTTTTTCGGCGCTTAGTGCATTGAGCCCTTAGTTTGTTTGAGGGTTAACCCGGCTACCCTGATCCTCACTAGCACCGCTGCTACATGCTCTAGATGTGACCCTCAGGTAACACTAAATACAGCTATGTCATCCAGATTTGCCCTTGCAAAACCTTGCATTCATCCCTTCCAGTAAGCAATTGACCAGACGCTGTAAGATAGCCGGGGCATTCTTCATCCCGAATGGCATAACCGAAAACTCATATAACCCACTCAGGGTGATGAAAACTTACTTCCCGGCACCTCCTGTGTCAAACGGATCTGCCAGTACCCCTGAGACAGATCTAGGGTAGTCAGATACCTAGCTCTTCTATGCAGGGCATGGGATAGGCATCTGACACTGTCTGAGCATTGAGCTGCCTGTAGTCCACACAGAACCAAGTGGTCCCATCCTCCTTATGCACTAGGACTACCGGTGAAGCCAAGGACTCTGAGACCTAACGATTACCCCTAGGGCCATCATCTCTACTACCTCCCCCTCTATGCTCCGCTTCACCTCCAATGAAACACTATAAGCATTTTTATGGAGAGTTCTGTGATCCCCACTGTGTACCTGGTGATCGATGAGATGGGTCCTGCCCAGCTTATCTGTGAAAAGGACCCGGTACTCCTCTAACATAGCTCACGATTTCTCCCGCTGGGGAGCTTTGAGCTGGAGACCTATCTCTACCTGCTCTTTGGTGCCCCCCTGCCTGGCTTCTCCCAGGAGATTGGGCAGAGCTTGGCTCGCCGGGTCCCCCGACCGTGGGCTACAGATAGCCAGCACTGCCGGCTCACTCGTTTGATATGCCTTCAGCATATTTATTTGATAAGTCATATGTCTATCTTCTTCTGGTTCTAAGTTTACTACATATTTACACTCATTCATCCTCCAGTGTACCCTATACGAGCCAGTCCAGACAGCTAGAAATTTGGTCTGCCGAGTGGGCTTCAGAACAAGCACTGGCTGCTGTAACACCTGTATGCGCGCAGACCTGGCCAGTCCCCAGTACTGAGGTTGGTAGGGTTAACACACGCACCAACAGTTGTGAGGGCATGCCCAGAGTCTGGTAGTGCGTTGCCGGGCCTGTAGAAAGATGATATGAGTATACTTGCAACGCCTTGGGATATAGAGTTCGGTTAGTGATGTCCGTGTGACCGAGTCTAGGGCAATAGAGAACAGGATAGTGATGTCCGTAAGCCAGAGTCCAGGGATAACAGAAGTCAGCAAAGTCGTGTCCGTAAGCAGGGTTCAAGGGCAGGAGAGACAGGATAATCCAGTACAAGCAGAGGTCAAGCCAGGGAGATCCAGGGGTAAGCAGCAGCAGGAACAGAAGCTGGAAAACACAGGAGAACCAAGCATAGGACTGCACACACAGAGGTTACAAAGAACTATGCAGAGCAATGAGTTAGAGAACAGACAGGGGTTATAAAGGAGGGAACACCAATGGGAGAGAAAGGAGGAGCAGAGGGTGAAGTGAGAGGCAGCAGGGATAGGTGAGAAGGAGAATAGGAGGAGACAGGTGAGCCAGTGAGGGAGATAGCCTGTACAGCATGAGAGGAGGAGCCAGGGGTCTGGGAAGGCCTACAAGAGGAGCGTGTGCGCGCGGCCTCTGTAAGGTTAGAGTGCGCGCGCACAGGCTGTGTCAAGAGGCGCGCGGAGTGCCGCGCCACAGGGGCACCCGCCGAGGACGGGAGGAGAACCGGAGGAGAGTCTGCAGAAGGTAAGGGGTCCGGAGTGGGAGCAGAGGGAGACCATGAGCGGGGAGTACTGTAGAGGGGAACGGGAGACTGAGAAGACGCGCGTGCCCTGCAGGAAACGCGCGTAGACGCTGGGAGAGCGTCAGGGGCTGCCGCAGAGGGACGGATGCGGGAGGAAGAAGGAAGAACAGAACGGGGAGGCAAGGAAGGGACATGAGATGCAGGAGGGAGCGCAGCACCAGGGACACATGGAGGGGAAGGAATCCCCTGAACCGTCACAGCTGCCCAGGGATGAATTCTCTGCTACCGGCACTCCTATCATACCAATGCTTCGGCTTGGTCTGAGCTGCCTGGAGGTTAGCCTGTGCCAAACCCATGAGTCGTTCTAGCCAGTCTCTGAGCTCTACCTCATACTGTAGCACAGAAGCATTAGTATTGGTAGTTTCCCCTTCCCATTCCTCACGGAACAGGTCAAGCGGTCCCCAGACACAGCGTCCATACGGAAGCTCGAAACTGGAGAAGCCAATATTCTCTTGTGGTACCTCTCTCAGTAAGCAAACAGCAAGTGCTGTAATCGGGCATCCCAGTCTCTCTTTTCGGCTTCTACAAATGCTTTGGGACATTTGTTTCCATTTCCAATTGAACTGCTCACACAGTCCGTTAGTTTGAGTTTGGGGTTGGTAAGTGGCAGAGCGGAGGGATTTCACCCCGCATGTAGCCCAGAGACACTAGAGCAGTTCTGACATGAACTGCGTCCCCTGATCGGTTAGAATCTCACTTGGGAAACATACCCTAGTAAAAAATCTCTATCAGAGCCTCCGCCACTTCTCTTGCCACGCTTGAGGACAGTGCCACAGCCTCAGGGTACCTGGTTGCAAAATCAACCACTGTGAGGATGTACACTGGCGACACACTTTATTAGAGCTCGGCTAGTCCCACGAATTCGGGTATACCCGGGTGTATTGAGGTTTGTGACTGTTTTCTGCCCGAGTGCATTGGGTTATTTTCCAGGCAGGGATTTAAGCATTTTATTCCCACTGGCTGCAATACTGCACAGTATATATATATATACTGCATTACAATTCATGAATTTATGCCATCTGGTAGACACGCGAAGCATTGCAGCCTATTAAATCCTAATCATTATCATTTAACAGATCAGCCGCCCATCAGCCAGGCATGAACCCAGGCTGGGAAGGCAAATGCAACGGGGCTTGTCAGAGGTGAGGAGCGGCGCATTCCAGGTACATACCGGGTATTTGCCTGGTACATACCGGGTATTTGCTCGAATAAAGTGTGTCGGTGCAGTAGTGCTTCCCCGACTGACTACTGTAGGTATCAGAAGCAGTCCCACTATATCTACGACTACCCTATGGAAGGGCTCGCTTATGATCGGTAGTGGTCTCAGAGGGACCTTCACATGGTCATCCGTCTTGCCTACTCGCTGGCAAGCATCACAGGCATGACAGAACACTGATACCTCCTGAGATGTCCCCAGCCAGTAGAAATTCTGCAATAGCTGCGCTCTGGTGCGGGTGACCCCCTGATGCCCCGCTAGTGGGATGGAATTGGTTACCTGAAGTAACTGCTTCCTATACTCCCTGGGTACCACTACAGTAGCTGTCTTCTACCAGTCCACACTCTGAACAGAGCTTCAGGGGCTTGCTCTTTGTATAAGAGCCTGAACTGCCAGAGGAATCGTTCTGACCCACTCATGGAGGCAGACTTGGCTGCCCGCAGGTTCATGCCTTACAAGTCGGGATCGGACCATGCTACTTCCCTGAACTGCTCATCAAGCTCCGATAACCCGCCCACAGTCACTAAGTCAGGGGATACGTTGGAAGGTATGTCAGGGTACTGGTGTGGGGAAGCTTGTGGGGAGCGCAGGTCTCACCATATATATAAGAAAAAAATATAATAGTGTAATATGCCTTAAACAGAAAGAAGCAATCTATACAGGAATCCTGATTGGGAACTCACATGCTCCCAGTTTAAATTCAGCAGTGGATAGTAATGGATGAAATGATGTGGACTCAGCAATATGTAGAGAGGTCTTGCTTGACATAGACTCTCTGATGTCAGCAGAGCAAACCCTAGATAGAAAGAATGACACCTTTAGTGCAACATTGTTATGTTCACTATCAATGTATTGGTAAAAGCATCCACCCCACTCCCGGAGTTGCGTCATGTCACGTCACTTCCGGTCCGGCCCGTCGTGTCACTTCCGGTTTCGTGGATATTTGCATGCTCGGGGTGCTCGGGGTGGTGCTTGGGGCCGTGCTCAGGATGGCAGTGCGACAGCACCACCCCGAGCACGCAAAAATCCGCGAAACCGGAAGTGACACGATGGGCCGGACGGAAGTGACGTGACGCAACTCTGGGAGTGGAGTGGATGGCAAACGCAGAAGCTGCGCATTGATTTCTATGTGTCTATACACATGATGCTCATGTGAGTGCGTTATTTATTGCTTTTACCAATACATTGATAGTGAACATAACAATGTTGCACTAAAGGTGTCATTCTTTCGATCGAGGGGATCAGAGAGTCTATGTCAAGCAAGACCTCTCTACATATTTCTGAGTCCACATCATTTCATCCATTACTATCCACTGCTGAATTTAAACTGGGAGCATGTGAGTTCCTAATCAGGATTCCTGTATAGATTGCTTCTTTCTGTTTAAGGCATATTACACTATTATATTTTTCTTCTTCTATGTATGGTGAGACCTGCGCTCCCCATAAGCTTCCCCCCACCAGTCAAGATAGGAGAACCGGATCTTCTCCAAAGAGGGTTGAGCAGCAAAGTTCGCCATTTATATATATATTTATGATTTATGAGCACCTTGATTATTAATATTAATCACTATTAATCACTATTTATTTATTAATTATATATCACACTCATTAGAAGCGCCTCATCTTTTGTTTTACACATGTCAGGGTACTGTAAGGACTCAGTCTGGCTTAACTGCATGGTCTACTCAGGGACCCCCAGATACTTGGTTCAAAAAGCTAGGGAGCGATTATCTCATCAGTGGGCAAGGGTATCAAAGGCTCCCCTGTATGGGTAACTGCCCGACTTTGGCTCCTTTTGACTGCAGCCATAGGAGCTTCCTCTGCTTACATGCAGATAAAGTGCCCCAGGTCATTGCTGAGCAATCCAGGTAATACACCGACATCCCTCACCCCTCTACCGAAACCCCAATCAAGGAACAGTCAGGCAACTTGTAGGGACCTGGGCGCACAATCCAGAAATGTAACCTGCATCCCTGTGAGCAGATGCTCCGGGATAACCATATCAGGTTGCACCAAAGTTACCATAGACACGGTGTCCATCAGGTCAGCTGGCTGCCGATCTTCTATGGTAACCGGACGTAAGTGCCTCTGCTGCATATCGTTGACCTGCAGCCTGACTGCTGCCACATGATGCCGCCTGTCTGTGTCCTCCACTGCTCCACTGGTAGCTGCTCTAGGGACCGCCACCTGGGTCCACTGCTGCACGACTGAGTGCTACTCCACTGTTGGTGCCAATCCCAAGTAGGTGATTGGCTTAGCTTCTTTGGTACGTTGGTGGGTTGCTGCACAGGGAAGGTTGGGGCAATCTAATCTCAAATTCCCAGTCCAGTTGCATTGGTAGCACCGGCGCTCATGCACAAACTCTGCCGGCTTCACTACCTTCCCCCCGGCAGGGGTCTTTGTCCTCCATGTTGGGGTAACGGAGGCTGGATCAGCAACTCTGGGTGCCAAGACTGCGGGCACCACAGCAGTGTGTAGGACTTGCTTCCTACACTGTGGCCGGGTGGTCACATATTCATCTGCCATCATGGCAGCCGCGTGGAAGTCAGCAGGTTTGTGATCTATCACCATCTCTTGGACATAGGACATGCACTTCTGATAGAACTACTCTAGGATAAGCAGAACCAGCAGTTCCCGGTGCATGAGGGCTTTGCACTTCTCTACCCACCGGCGAATCCAGTGGGCTAGCCATGAGACAAACTCCACATGAGTGTCCAGGGCTGTCTTTTCCTCTGTCTGTACCTGTTCCCTGTATGCCTCAGGATTGATTGCATACCTGTTCAGCAGGATGGCTTTGACATGCCCATAGTCCTGCCATCCTTTCGGGCAATCTCTTGAAATGCTACCAGTGCCTTCCCGCTCCGCTGGGGGGACAGGTACTTTACCCACTCCACCTCGGTAATGAGTGCCTCATTCACTGGTTCTCAAAGCACCTCAGGAACCCATCGATGTCATCAGTGCCATTCACAATATTTCCAAAGCTGTGGTAGGACACCCAGAGCAGATGGGGTGGATACCCTCCACTACCGGACATTGAGGTAGCCAGAGGGGGGTTAGAGGCACATAGGGCTAGTTGGGAAATCTGTATCTGTTGCTCTGCCATGGAGTCTGGACCCAGGGTCGTTTCGAGGGCCGCAAACTTGCCTGGGGAGGTAGCTGCAGGCACTAGGGAAACTACGGTGGTTAACTGGGTCACCCTTCCTCCTCCTCGATATCAGACAAAAAAGAACAATGATAATGCGCCAGATGGGGTGTTACTCTTGATAAGGGCAATGAGCAAGATTAACGATGAAATGTATATAAAAAACAAAAAAATATATATATAAAAAAAAACAAAAAAAAAAACACATGTGACATGAACCAGTCCGGTGCGTATAGGGTATTGCAAAAGGAAATATATGTATATATGAGTGAGACAAACACAACCCAATAGGTGAAGCAGCTTCTTTAAAACAGGGAACCTCCAGTCTCTGCTAGGTACATAGCAACAAAGAAAAGGTTAGAAGCGCAGTCAGTATAGGGTTGAGGTCAAACTATATAACTTTATTTAAAACATCTAGTCCCAGGGCAGAACCTCTAGGACAACAACAGCATAAGAATTAATGCATATAATATTATTAAAAAAAGAAAATACTATGTGGTTGAAGCTGTATGTGCAATTGCACTTGATGGGTCTCCAAGGGGTTAAAAACGGGAGTAGCCTGATGATAAATCTCAGTCCTGCAATTTTTGCACTGCCCGGGCAGATTTAGGAAAAAAGAGGGGGTACCCCAGGGCTGAGGCAATGCTCAAAATGCTCACCCTTAATCCACTTTGATATGTTGGTGTCCCGTAATCCTCCTTGCTCCTGAAATTCGCTCCGTAGCAAGCTGTTCAGATGCGCTGATTGCGCTTGGTAGCAGACAGCCCTCCGGGTGTCCGGGTCTGATGTCACTTCCGGCTGTGACGCACAGACCCTTCCCGGTAGTCTCTGGGCTTCGTCTGTCAGCTCTCCTCCTCCTTCAAGTTGCCGATCACCAGGCAAACAGGTTGCGATCAGCTGGAGCCCAACGTGTGATGTCAGCAACAACTCCACTGTACTGAATGGAAGCAACACCCTATTGCTCCTCCTCCTACGTGTTTCACCAAAGGGCTTCGTCAGGGATATCATTGCACCAGTGCCTTCTTAATTTATAGCCAAGTTGATTGCATTGACTCAATATAATGTGATAAAAGGCTTCCATAATGATTCAATAAAACCATTATCTTAAAGGACTGGTGCTCATGATACAAATGACTGGTTCATGTCACAAAAAAAAAAAAATACTTAAACAAAAAACATACTGCACCGACACACTTTATTCGAGCAAATGCCTGGTTTGTACCTGGCAGAAACCTGGAATCCGCCGCTGCTCACCTCTTGCATGCTTCATTGCGTTTGCCTTCCCAGCCACGGTTCATGCCTGGCTGACGGGGGCCTGATCTGTTAAATGATAATGAGAATGATTTACTAGGCTGCGATGTTTCGATTGTCCACCAGATGGCATAAACTCATGACTTAAGTAATGTGTGGCCTTTGCAAGTTGTTTCGTTTCCAAAAAAAGTTACTTTATCCCAGTACAGTATGCTATTGTGTAACTTGTCCTTGAGACTGAAGGAAGAGTTGCAAAAAATGTATCAATTTAGGCTTTACATACAGTAATGTATTAAATAAAGACAAAGATCATTTTCACTTACACTATTCTACAGAGACATGAGTGTTCAAGTGGAGCCCGTGTTCCAAAAACCTGACAGAAGTTATGCTTATTTGATATGGGCCGCTATTAATGCAACAGAGGATAAGATGGCAACAGTTGTTCAAATTTATCAGTATGACTTTTACAGATTTTCGCCAACTCCTCATTTGTGGAAGCATGCAATAAGGAAAAGGTTATGTAGTGACCCCTGTTTTCACCGTATTGAGCCCCAATTTGTTGGAGGGTATTGGTGTGTGTCACAGGGTTTTTCCCGTATCTATGATAATGGAGGTGGCAAAAGGCGAAGGGTCGTGTTAAAACGAAATAAGAAGCGACAGTCCCTGCCAAGCAATGCGCCAGAACCAGAACCAGAACCAGCAGCAGCACCAGCTTATCATCATGGTCCCGCCGTCGGTGACAACTCTGAGATGGATTTCGCAGCCAGTTTTGATGAAGCTTGCATGTACCTAAGCGATTTCCCGCTGACTACAGGTGGGCTAGTCCCTCTGCAAAATGATGAAAGCTGGACTGGAAGTGGGCCGGCGCCAGCGCAAGCTGAATGGGAAATTTAGTAATACTGTACAGTATGGTGAGTACTGTATTTTTGCCGTATTATTTTGGTGGGGCTGGCTGGGAACTTCTTTAGGGGGCTGACCATTACTGTACATTAAAACTTTTCATTTTGTTTTTCCTCAGAAAAGAAAACGGCTAATGGGGGGATTTCGATGGATTATATTGTACTGTATGCTGATGTTTTCCGGCCATACAGTATACTGTGTAATAAACCCGAATAAATAAAACTATGCATTTATTCTACAGTACATGTTCAGTAAATTACTGCACATACTGGGGGCGAGATGTGTTTGCAGCAGAGAGAGATTTAATAATATTGTACAGTGAGCAGGGGGTTCCCTGAGCCAGAAATTAATGCTCAGGGACCCCCCCCCCCCCCCCCCCCCTGCTCCTGATCAGTATTATTAAAAATACGGAAAATGCTGCGTCATTACCATAGCGGATAGCCGCTAAGGCAATGAAGGGGTTAACCCATCGTGCCCGCTTTATTGTGTGTAGTGGGGATGGGTGAGGGGGGTATTTGGCCCTTGGTGTGAGTTTAGGACTTGCGGGAGGGGGGGGGGGGTTGCGGGTGCACTTAACCCCTTCACGATCGTAGCAGTTAATACCGCTACGGTCATGAAGGGGTTAAGCCCTCCCGCTACCCCACCCCCCCCCCCGCAAGCCCTCCCCAACCATCGTTGGGGCGAATACCCCATTCACCCACCCTCCCGCTACCCACAATAAAAAAATACACACACACAGCAGCCGCCAAAAAATAAATAAATAAATGACAATAAATACATTTGAAATACATTTTTATTGATAGTGTAGATGTGCAGGGGGTCTCCGGAGCTGAACCGCGTTGGTTTTAGGTCTGGGGACCCCGTGCCCCCCGAGATACAGGCCCCTTTAGGGGCTGCCGGTAGCCCTCTGCTTGGTTTAAAGGTCCGATCACGTGATCGCGGCCTGTAAACCAAGCAGAGCAGAGGGATACCGGCACCCCCTAAAGGGGCCTGTATCTCGGGGGGCACGGGGTCCCCAGACCTGAAACCTGTGCGCTTCAGCTCCGGAGACCCCCTGCACATGTACACTATCAATAAAAATGTATTTCAAATGTATTTATTGTCATTTATTTATTTATTTATTTATATTTATTTATTCATTGTGCTGCTGCTGCAAGTCGTAAACTCACACCAAGGGCCAAACACCCCCCTCACCCCCAATAAAAAAAATTCACGCACAGCAGCCCCACAATTAATAAATAAATCTAAATAAATAAATAAAATCTATGTAAAACCCCCTCCCCTATTCTCGCTTTTAAAACGCCCTGCCTTCTCTCTAATCTATGTAAAAAACCCTCCCCCTATCCCCCTATTGTGTGTGCGTTAAGCTTCCCTGCAAGCTATGTAAAAAAACCTCCCCCTATTGTGTGTGTGTTTAAATCTGTCTGGCCTGTGTTTCTGAGTGCTGAGTGCTCTGCGTTTAAAGGTCCCGATCACGTGATCGCGGCCTGTAAACCAAGCAGAGCAGAGGGATACCGGCACCCCCTAAAGGGGCCTGTATCTCGGGGGGCACGGGGTCCCCAGACCTGAAACCTGTGCGCTTCTGCTCTGGAGACCCTCTGCACATGTACACTATCAATAAAAATGTATTTCAAATGTATTTATTGTCATTTATTTATTTATTTATTTATATTTATTTATTCATTGTGCTGCTGCTGCTGCAAGTCGTAAACTCACACCAAGGGCCAAACACCCCCCTCACCCCCAATAAAAAAAATTCACGCACAGCAGCCCCACAATTAATAAATAAATCTAAATAAATAAATAAATAAAGACATGAAGAGAAATAAATATATACTGTACAGTATATACTTTGTATATATATATACACTGTATATATATATATATATATATATATATATATATATATATATATATATACAGTATACATATATACACTGTGTATATATATATATATATATCATACAGCTATATTTATATATATATATATATATATATATATATATATACTGTATATATATATATATATATATATACATACTGTATGTGAGTGAAAAGAGAAAAAAGTAACCCGTATGGGAGCACTCAGGTATGCAATTGATATATTTGTTTATTTATTTGACACAGTGCAAAAAGTGATGAATAAACAGTACATGATTTAAAAACACTTAAAAAAGAGGCATGGACCCTTAAACACTAATGAACAGCACTAGGGAACGACACACACTGTCAACCCTAAACATGAAAAGGATAGTGACTCAAAAAACACTAGGGAGAATCAAAGTGAATCACAATAGGTTACTGGGTTTAAAGGCACCTATACAACGCTAAGGATAATGCACACTACACACCAAAAGGTAGACTTGTCAAAGTATAAATGACAGTCTCAAAGCATCACACATCTGCATTAGCATACAGTAATATACAGTAACCAATGCCTACAGCACAAATCATGTGTAGGAAAGGTGGTAAGGTGGAATGAAATCCCTAGATGTGTAGAGCAATGAAGTTAATGAATATCATACAGTATAAAACATAACATTACAATCCACACAGTACATTGCATTTACAGTACATTGTATACTGTAAATGATGCATAGCATTAAATCTATGCACCATATACAGTACTGTACATTCTGCAAATGAATGTTAACAATATAATTGCAAGCTACTCTACCAGTAAATACTGTACAAACACTTCCAAACAAGTCAACTTACAGTAACTACAGTATTTTAACCAAGCAAGTAAACCAAAATCAATATATACTGTAAGTAACAACCAGAAAAGACAATTTAAAAACAAACTAACCCTTACAATACCAAGGATTACATCTATCTAATTGTAAAAAACCTTATACATTATACACAGCATTGTTTAAAAACCCCTTCCCCCCTAATGTTTGTGTTAAGCAGATTACACTGAAGGGAGAGAGATATAAAGGCCTAAAGCCCCTTCCCCCCTAATGTTTGTGTTAAGCAGATTACACTGAAGGGAGAGAGATATAAAGGCCTAAAGCCCCTTCCCCCCTAATGTTTCTGTTAAGCAGATTACACTGAAGGGAGAGAGATATAAAGGCCTAAAGCCCCTTCCCCCCTAATGTTTCTGTTAAGCAGATTACACTGAAGGGAGAGAGATATAAAGGCCTAAAGCCCCTTCCCCCCTAATGTTTCTGTTAAACAGATTACACTGAAGGGAGAGAGATATAAAGGCCTAAAGCCCCTTCCCCCCTAATGTTTGTGTTAAGCAGATTACACTGAAGGGAGAGAGATATAAAGGCCTAAAGCCTTACCTGCATTGGTAAACCCTCCCTGCATTGGTAAACCCTCCCTGCATTGATGTCGTGTAGTGTACAGTATGTAAATGTGGGGAGGAGGGGGGCCCAATGTGCATAATGTACTGTGAGGTCTAACCACCCTCACCCCCTACCCACATACTGTACCGTTACCCCCCCCCCCCCATCCTGGCCATGGCCCCTCACGCACAGCAGCTCCACAATTAATAAATAAATATAAATAAATACATGAAGAGAAATAAATATATACTTTATATATAAATGTGAGTTTATAAATAAAATAAAGAATATTATTTCTAGGGGCCCTAGAACAGAAGTTCCCACGCCAATTTCGCGCTCATTGCTCTTTTTTTGCTCTTTTTTTACAATGTTGCTGGTCTTGCGGCTTTGCAGTATGCAAGCAAAAAGCGCAGTGTATGAAGTCTGGGTGAGCGCTTTCCACATTTGATGCCTACGGCACCTTCCCATTTCTACACACTTCAATACCTGCACAGTTGGTAGCGCTTTCCATCCCAGCTACCATTCTGGATATTCACCTCTCACAGGCCATTCTTGCCCGAGTCTGTCCTATCAGACAGGGGCATTAACCTGTATCCACACCACCTGGACAATTTCTCTCTGTCAGAGACTTGTGCTATTTATTTTATATATTTTTGTGTAAGTATTCATGCAAATTTATGCTCATTTCATATGTGGTTTTCAACATAAAGTGGCTGCTGGGCCTGATCCTAACTCATACAGTATACAGTAGCGCTTCCCTGTTTGTTTGTTTATTGCAAGCAAAAAGCAGTTTGTAGTACTGAGTGTGAGATAAATTACTGTATTTATCAGTGTTGATCAAAGAGAGTTGATCAGAAGGATTCCCCTTATATACAGTACGTAGAATTAATAAAATTGTATTATTTTCCGATATCCGCAGTGATTCTGGTCAACCTGACAGATTTTTAGTAATACAGTATACTGCAAGACCATGTGTTGTCTACCCTTTACTACAGTATACTGTACTGTATGAATGACAATAGAGTGCTGTATACTTTATAAGGGGAATCCTTCTGATCAACTCTCTTTGATCAATACTGATAAATACAGTATCATATTTATACCCCTTTAGCACCTGTCGTTCCATCCTATGCACCCATTTACTGTACAATGGTGATTGCGGTCATATTCACGTACTTTATGTGAGATAAATTAACCAGTTCTTTTATTGCTGAAGTCGCCACAAAATACTTTTATTTACAAATACAGTACAATACAATGGTGAAACATTTCAAGTTAACAGCAATTCAAAACATCAACACACAATAATACATACTTTACAGTACTGTATACTGTACTAGTATATTTGGGCCTTGTCTTTGGGGGTTTATTCATGCAATTATTAGGGTGACCTGGCGTTGGAAATACTGACACAGTACAATCCTACAGTACAGCTACACCACCCACCCCCTCCCTTAGAGTTTTTAATCCCTCCCTGGCCAAGCATCAATCGTCTGGCTAATCCAATCCAAGCCATTGTTTTGTTAAACTGGCCCTGGGCTGTTCAGAACAGCCACTGCTTCTAAATTACTGAAAATATACAGGATAAATATACAGTGATGTGAAATACTGTAATCCTTTCTGTGGGTCTGAGAGGGTTGAAAGTCACCAGGTCCTCATACAGTAGAGTACATTCTCGAATACCTTTAGAATAAAAATACAGTATATATAAATATACAGTATAAATATTGCACAGTATACTGTAATGTTAAATAACCCATCCTGTTCTTTTTCCCTTCATACTGTAACAGTATCCTCATTGTGTCTGCGGTACAGTAGTTCATTGAGAGAGGAGAGGTTTTGTGTACATCATTACTGCTGTTTATATACTGTACATTTGACTGCACAAGCAGATTTGACGAACACAAGGCCCCCCCTCCCCCCTGGTGCACCCTTTTTCCTGGAACGACAAGAAAACAAAAACTTTGTTCAGTTACTGTACTGTACTGTATGTGCATACTGTATTATGGTAGAACTACTGTACAGTAGGTGGCTGGTGCAGCTTTCTCTGGAAAGAAAAAAATGGAGCAGTTAGTAGGCAGTTACTGTAGTATGTCAAACTAGTCTACTGTACTGTATACTGGAACTACTGTAAACTCTGACTATTGGGAAAGCTAAAATCTGTGCCATACTTACCTGTATCATAGTGTACCTACTGTACAATACTACAGCACTGTACTACTTTCCTGATGCTTGTCCATTGCGCGCGATGACAATGGGCAACACAGTGGCAATATGGTCTATATATTTATTGCATCGTTCCTCGGTGAGTACATCGTTCCAAAAACTCATTATGGCTGTATACAACTCGTCCTTCTTGGAGGGTTTCGCCACTTTACGGATGTGGTCCTTCAGCTGATGCCAGACCATTTCGATCGGATTGAAGTCTGGTGATCTGTGATTGGAAAGAAAGGACAATTAGTTTAAGAGATACAGTACACAGTAAAAACAGTGGGGAACATATAAATGGGACACGGTCTACTGCACTTACTCCGCTGGCGTCTTCACCCAGTTGATGCCGCGCTCAAGGATATGCGCCGTTGACGCGGTGTGCTTGGGATCATTGTCCTGGTAAAAGCGATGACCATTGGGAAAGTCTTCTGTGATGTATCGCACTATCACGGGCACAATGTTGTCTTGGAAGAAATCTTTATTCATGATTCCTATAGCAAGAAAAGAAAAGTGCTCAATAGTACAGTACAGTGCATACGGTAAGGCAACACTAGTCAAGTACAGTGCATTAGGCGGCATTATATTTGAGAAATTGTACCTTCAAAGACGACAATGCATCCCGGTCCACGCCTAGAGATGGCACCCCACACATGCAGCTTCACAGGGTGTTTTGACCGTGGCTTCAAAGTTATGCGGCCTTTTTTGTGGAACGCAAATCTTGCAAATCTCTCCAGCGACACAGTAGACTCATCAGTGAAGATGCAATCCTGGAAAGTCTCACCGCTGTCGATCCATGCCTGGGCCTGGAGCACTCTTTTGATTTTGTTTGCGTCCCGTATCATGGGGTACGCTCTGTAATGACAATGAATAAAAAATGTTAGCGTCACAGCGCAGTACAGTTTGCAAAACAACATTTTTACTTTACAGTACAGTACCTCATGTACTGTCCACTACTAACCTCACACGTCCATATTTCCATCCAATTCTGCGTCTCATCTTCTTTATGCTGCTCTCGGATACAGTCAGATTGTGGTTTTCCTGAAGAGTGTTTTTAACCCTTAATGCGCTCCTCTCATCATTCTCCTCACTTATTCTGTCCACCAGAAGAGTAGTCTCCCTACAATGCAAAGAAATTATATTGTGTTATTAATATGCAGCAATATAAAATGTATATTGTATACTGTACATGTAATGTTGTAATATACAGTAAATATAAATATACAAAAATTGTATACTGCTGTACTATAAATATAAATAGACAAAATATACAGTATACAGTACTGTTGTAATATAAATATACTATATAAATACGGTATACTGTTGTTACTGTATATCATAATAAATACACATCATATACTGTATATTCCGTTGTCAGATGAATTGCAATATACCAAAAGTGTATACTGCTGCACAAAAAATATAAATTGACCACACATACAGTACACTACAGTATATACTGTTGTAATATAATAAATATACTATATAAATACGGTATACTGTTGTTATATCATAATAAATACACATCATATACTGTATATTCCGTTGTCAGATGAATTGCAATATACCAAAAGTGTATACTGCTGCACAAAAAATATAAATTGACCACACATACAGTACACTACAGTATATACTGTTGTAATATAATAAATATACTATATAAATACGGTATACTGTTGTTATATCATAATAAATACACATCATATACTGTATATTCCGTTGTCAGATGAATTGCAATATACCAAAAGTGTATACTGCTGCACAAAAAATATAAATTGACCACACATACAGTACACTACAGTATATACTGTTGTAATACAATAAATATACTATAGAAATACGGTATACTGTTGTTATATCATAATAAATACACATCATATACTGTATATTCCGTTGTCAGATGAATTGCAATATACCAAAAGTGTATACTGCTGCACAAAAAATATAAATTGACCACACATACAGTACACTACAGTATATACTGTTGTAATATAATAAATATACTATAGAAATACGGTATACTGTTGTTATATCATAATAAATACACATCATATACTGTATATTCCGTTGTCAGATGAATTGCAATATACCAAAAGTGTATACTGCTGCACAAAAAATATAAATTGACCACACATACAGTACACTACAGTATATACTGTTGTAATATAATAAATATACTATATAAATACGGTATACTGTTGTTATATCATAATAAATACACATCATATACTGTATATTCCGTTGTCAGATGAATTGCAATATACCAAAAGTGTATACTGCTGCACAAAAAATATAAATTGACCACACATACAGTACACTACAGTATATACTGTTGTAATATAATAAATATACTATATAAATACGGTATACTGTTGTTATATCATAATAAATACACATCATATACTGTATATTCCGTTGTCAGATGAATTGCAATATACCAAAAGTGTATACTGCTGCACAAAAAATATAAATTGACCACACATACAGTACACTACAGTATATACTGTTGTAATATAATAAATATACTATATAAATACGGTATACTGTTGTTATATCATAATAAATACACATCATATACTGTATATTCCGTTGTCAGATGAATTGCAATATACCAAAAGTGTATACTGCTGCACAAAAAATATAAATTGACCACACATACAGTACACTACAGTATATACTGTTGTAATATAATAAATATACTATATAAATACGGTATACTGTTGTTATATCATAATAAATACACATCATATACTGTATATTCCGTTGTCAGATGAATTGCAATATACCAAAAGTGTATACTGCTGCACAAAAAATATAAATTGACCACACATACAGTACACTACAGTATATACTGTTGTAATATAATAAATATACTATAGAAATACGGTATACTGTTGTTATATCATAATAAATACACATCATATACTGTATATTCCGTTGTCAGATGAATTGCAATATACCAAAAGTGTATACTGCTGCACAAAAAATATAAATTGACCACACATACAGTACACTACAGTATATACTGTTGTAATATAATAAATATACTATAGAAATACGGTATACTGTTGTTATATCATAATAAATACACATCATATACTGTATATTCCGTTGTCAGATGAATTGCAATATACCAAAAGTGTATACTGCTGCACAAAAAATATAAATTGACCACACATACAGTACACTACAGTATATACTGTTGTAATATAATAAATATACTATATAAATACGGTATACTGTTGTTATATCATAATAAATACACATCATATACTGTATATTCCGTTGTCAGATGAATTGCAATATACCAAAAGTGTATACTGCTGCACAAAAAATATAAATTGACCACACATACAGTACACTACAGTATATACTGTTGTAATATAATAAATATACTATATAAATACGGTATACTGTTGTTATATCATAATAAATACACATCATATACTGTATATTCCGTTGTCAGATGAATTGCAATATACCAAAAGTGTATACTGCTGCACAAAAAATATAAATTGACCACACATACAGTACACTACAGTATATACTGTTGTAATATAATAAATATACTATATAAATACGGTATACTGTTGTTATATCATAATAAATACACATCATATACTGTATATTCCGTTGTCAGATGAATTGCAATATACCAAAAGTGTATACTGCTGCACAAAAAATATAAATTGACCACACATACAGTACACTACAGTATATACTGTTGTAATATAATAAATATACTATATAAATACGGTATACTGTTGTTATATCATAATAAATACACATCATATACTGTATATTCCGTTGTCAGATGAATTGCAATATACCAAAAGTGTATACTGCTGCACAAAAAATATAAATTGACCACACATACAGTACACTACAGTATATACTGTTGTAATATAATAAATATACTATATAAATACGGTATACTGTTGTTATATCATAATAAATACACATCATATACTGTATATTCCGTTGTCAGATGAATTGCAATATACCAAAAGTGTATACTGCTGCACAAAAAATATAAATTGACCACACATACAGTACACTACAGTATATACTGTTGTAATATAATAAATATACTATATAAATACGGTATACTGTTGTTATATCATAATAAATACACATCATATACTGTATATTCCGTTGTCAGATGAATTGCAATATACCAAAAGTGTATACTGCTGCACAAAAAATATAAATTGACCACACATACAGTACACTACAGTATATACTGTTGTAATATAATAAATATACTATATAAATACGGTATACTGTTGTTATAGCATAATAAATACACATCATATACTGTATATTCCGTTGTCAGATGAATTGCAATATACCAAAAGTGTATACTGCTGCACAAAAAATATAAATTGACCACACATACAGTACACTACAGTATATACTGTTGTAATATAATAAATATACTATATAAATACGGTATACTGTTGTTATATCATAATAAATACACATCATATACTGTATATTCCGTTGTCAGATGAATTGCAATATACCAAAAGTGTATACTGCTGCACAAAAAATATAAATTGACCACACACAGTACACTACAGTATATACTGTTGTAATATAATAAATATACTATATAAATACGGTATACTGTAGATGTACACTACAGTTTTCTATATTTTTTTTGGTTAAGTTTTATAAATACAGTATACTTACGCATTTGTTACCCTTGGTGCCTTTTTGCGGTCTCTGTTTTTTCCTTGTGCATGATAGCACACAGTGCTTGATGGCACAACGAGGCCAGAAGCAGTTAACCAGCGCTGGATATCTGCAATTCGTTTTCCGCTCGTGTACATCTCCTTCATTCGCATGCTGAGATCCTTGGAAATCTTCTTAACAGGCATTGCTGCGAGTACTGTAGAAAGAAATACAAACACAAGAATGTGTATTCGATGTTTAGTCGATGTGTATTCAATGTGCAGTGAATCCACAAAATGGATGGTGTATTTATATGTTAATGACTCACATAACAGACCACCCACTTTCAACACCTGTACCTGGCCACCATGCATAAAAGGTTGTACACGTTGCATAGCCCACCACTTGCTGATCTTTATCTGAGGCATTGTCCAGATACTGCATTGTGTCTCCCGCTTACATGGAGCAGCCCCGGTTCTATGGACGAAAGAATCATCTCACCTCTGCTGTGCCTGCCACACTGAAAAAAAGAAAGGCAGTTACCGTTTCCAAGCCAAAGGCAAAGCGACAGGCTAAGGCCAACAAAGAAAACCTTCTGCTGACCCCAAAGGCTAAGGCTTTTAAAACACGTCAGCCTTATTATGTGAAGAAGAAATACGGTACTGTGCTCGGTACGCAAGACGCATGGCAGCCAACTCACCGAATCCGCAGACCACTTGCTCCCATATGCTTCGACGACTCTGCTGTAGCTGTCCCGGAAATCTTCAGCCCGGCTTCTCCACCCCCATCTTCTCCGGTTCCATCTGAAGATGCTGCTGCCTCTGAAATCAACGGGTCACTGTCTCCTTTGCTCTTGGACGACTCTGCTTCTCTCCCGGAAATCCAGCGGTCACCTTCTCCATCCCTCTTCCACCACGCTGCAGCTTCTCCTGTACCGGGCATCCCCAGGTCACCTCTTCCACTCTCCATCGATGCCGCTTCTCTCCAGGGAACCCCCATCTCATCCTCCGTTGCACCCATCCCCCCAGATCTCCAGATGCCATGCACAAGCAGCTCGTTGGACCGGATCCTGAATGGGCTAAGTGTGGATCTCCCCGGGAATTCTAGTGTGCTGGCAAAGCTAGATCTGCTTCTGGAGTCGGTGCTACATATGGAGCAACGTATGGATCAACGGATGGACAAGATAGAGGCAGACATAGCGGGCATACATTATTTGCTCGGTGTTAATGCCCCTGTTTCCCCGACGCTGGAGCAGGGGGGTGACATGGATGTGATGCATGGTACCTTCGACCCCCTTCCATCACCAAGCGCACCCCCTCCACCAGAAGATACAGTGTACTATGCTATTGAGGAGGACATGACAACCCCATCAAGACCACGCCAGGAGACAACCCGGCGACCACTACCGGAGGAAAGCTTCCTCCCAGACACCCTACCATTGCCCATCGCCTCAAGTACACCCGCTCCCAAAAGACTTCCTACACCCGCTCGCATACAAACAGTGCCCGACATCTCCCTGTGCGATCTGCCACCGGCGCTGAGGGAGAAGTATAGGGTGAGGAGTGCTGGTATACCACACAAGTATGCCTTGATCATATTTAAACACCATGTTCCCTACACATTGTACTGCGAGTGGGTGTTCAAAGTGAACTATGATGGGAATCGCCAAAAAAATGCCCTTCCTGCCAATTTAAGGAAAAAGATTGTGGAAGAAATGCAGCGCTATTATCCTGTTACAGATCCTGTAATGAGAGGCGTTAGAGACTGCATTAATGGCGTTTTGCGCCATGCAAGGCATCGGCCATGGCTGGAAAATGGGGAGGACTTTCAGTGAGACCATACTGTAATGTTGTGCTGTACTGTACAGTACATGTTTTACCCTATAGTACCTGCTGTACTTAAACAAAGGATACTGTATGTTGTTGTGTGTTGCACGGTTTTTGTACTGTATTTGTAAATAAAAGTTTTTAGTGGCGACTTCAGCAATAAAAGAACTGGTTACTTTATCTCACACTCAGTACTACAAACTGCTTTTTGCTGCCAGACTGCAAACCCGCAAGACCAGCAACATTGTAACAAAAGAGCAATGAGCGCGCAATTGGCGTGGGAACTTCTGTTCTAAGGCCCCTATAAATAATATTCTTTATTTTATTTATAAACTCACATTTATAAACCCCGTCACCCACCCCCGCTAAACACAATAAAAAATAATCACACACAGCATCCCCGCAATAAATAAATAAATAAATAAATACAAATAAATACATTTGAAATACATTTTTATTGATAGTGTAGATGTGCAGGGGGTCTCTGGAGCTGAAGCGCACAGGTTTCAGGTCTGGGGACCCCGTGCCCCCCGAGATACAGGCCCCTTTAGGGGGTGCCGGTATCCAGCTCTGCGTTAAAAGCCCCGATCACGTGACCGCGGCCTGTAAACCAAGCAGAGCAGAGGGATACCGGCACCCCCTAAAGGGGCCTGTATCTCGGGGGGCACGGGGTCCCCAGACCTGAAACCTGTGCGCTTCAGCTCCGGAGAACATCTACACTGTGAATAAAACACACACATCATTAAAGAATCATTCTTTAGCTTAGCGGCTATGCGCTATGGTAAAGAAGCAGCATTTCTGTCTTTTTAATAATATTGTAGAGTGAGCAGGGGGTTCCCTGAGACAGAAATCTAATCTCAGGGGACCCCCTGCTCCTGCACAATATTTTTAAAAGTTCAGAAACGAGGCTTCATTAGCATAGCGTATAGCCGCTAAGGTAATGAAGGGGTTAAGGCATAATAACCAATAAATACATTCAATACACTACCCACTACCCATGGCAACCTCCGCTGCTGTACAGTAAAACAGAGAAAAAAAATAACACTTTCAAAGTAATGTCCCCTAACCCCTTAATCACCATAGCGGTTATTAATCGCTACAGTAATGAAGGGGTTAACCCGCCCTCACCCACCACTCGGGACGCCTACTGTACATACCCTCCCACTCTAACCCCCCACCCCGTGAGGCCTAACCACCCTCAACCCTCACCCACTAACTACCCACAAGGGAGGTCTACCCACATACCGTTGGGGAAACACCCCACCCCCACCCCAGTACCCACAATAAAAACAGTACAATCACCCACAATAAACAGCATTCTATTTATTAAATACATTACCCACCCCCTGTGCCCCCCCCCCCCCATAAATACAAGATTTATTCTTTTACATTCAGGGTCCATAACGTAGCCCCACGCTAGTCCCCGGTGGGCTGGCAGGGCACCTGGACAGACCTACAGTTTACCAGCAGCATTCCACAGGTTCTGGAGGCCTGCTGGTGGATCCTGCCAGCACCATGGCGCTCAGGTGGTCTCCTTGGGTCACCGTGAGCCACAATTGGGTCCACACGGTAGGCCCAAGGATGTCTGGGAGCCCCGGGTCAAACCCACAGGTGTCTGCGGGGCCTCGGGTGGTTCCCATGGGGGTCTGGGGAACTCACGGGTGCTCACTACGGGTCCGCGGTGCCCCCACAGAAGTGGGACCACACATCATCATCCCCGCACCTACGGCTCGGAGGTGCCCCCACAGAAGTGGGACCACACATCGTCATGCCCGCAGACTACGGGTCCGCGGTGCCCCCACAGAAGTGGGACCACACATCATCATCCCCGCATGTGTCACCCGTGGAACCACCAGCCTGCTACCCTTTAGGATACCCGAGGATTCCCCGCGGGTGGTCTCCAGAGGTCCCACGCAAAACCACGGAAGTAACCCTGAATGTAAAAAAAATAAACCTGGCCTATACATTCAATACATACACCCTCCCCCCCAACACCTACAGTACAATAATGTGCAAAATAACTATTATCCAGATATGGATAATAGATTAATTGCCCATTATTAAAAACATTAACTAGCATATACAAATAAATAAAGTACTACTGACCTCATCAATACGAAGTGTCCGACGCCAGCGCCTTCCTTCTCTTGCCCACACAAAACATAGCCAAAACCAAGCCAATACATTGCAATTACATTCAGATATCAATTAACCCCTTAAACACCTTATCGGATAATAACCGCAAAGGTAATTAAGGGGTTAAGCCACACAGGCACGATACCCACCCTTCACCCATGAATTTGTACTGTGGCTTCATCATGCAACTATATATATATACTGTATATATATACATACAGAGAGACAGAGAAAAAGAGAGAGAGAGAGATATATACAGTATATATATATACACACGTTATATACACACCCATGATAAACCAAATATACAGTACAAATAAATGTAGAAGGGTTATCAAAACCATACTGTTCTACAACCAAACACTTCTCCATACAGACACTACATTAAAATCAATTTCCTTTAAAAATCCTAACTGATCTCACAATCTACTGTACTGTATATGATCACAAACCAATGAAAAAAGTCACATTCCAAAATGCATAAAATCTATGCACCATACTGTATACATTCTGCAAATTAATCAACGTAAACAAAAATCAATTAGCAATCATTATTTAGATCTCTAAACATTTCACACTCAATCATGAACAATGAAACCATTAACAGATTCACGCCTAGAGCAGAACAATTAAGCCTTTGAAAAAATATAAGTACCGACAAAAATACAACCTTTCCAAACCAAGCCTACAGTACCTACAGTATCCCTGACCTTCCTCAAACACACAATACAATACCAAGGAATACATCTACAGTATCTAATTTTAAAATACTTTAAACTCACAAAATAATTAAAAACACATCTAATCCAGCTTTTAAAACATCATCATTTCTTACCCTGAATGTATACTGTACAGTATATCTCTCTAGACATATATATTGTACATACATACAGTACATACAGTGGCAAGAAATGATATACCACAAAAAAAAAAAAAATACACAGGTTAAAAAACCTTTTGAAAAAATTAACAAGTTAAATAAAATACATTTCTTTACTGTAGTTCACTTACCATTACTTGCCCCCACCGACTCCCGTTGCCCAGCTTACTCACGAACCAATCCACGATCAGGAACCCATAAAATAATAAACCATTGAAAATAATAAACATTAAACTAAAAATCCAAACCAATCCACGGGTCTTCTACTTGTAATACACCTTCATCTGTATTCTTCTTTCTTCTATCTCCTTCCGGGCGGGGCAGGGCAGGGCGTGGTCTTCTTTCCATCATCGGCCACGCCCTTGTCTTTTTCCTTCTCCGGAGGTCCTTCCTCCGCGGCGTCTGGCTGCAAAATGAGACGACATAGGCTTTTAAAGGCCTATGACGTCACATTTTGCGTCATGGTTCCCACGGTCCTGATTGGACCGTGAAAACCATGTGTTTTGGCCGATAATAAAAAAATGATGACGTCACTTAAAGGGAATGAAAGCACAGCCAATCAGAATGGCTTTGCTTCAATTGCCTTTAAGTTGACGTCATGAAAAGGCACATGGCCGTGCACACATGGTACTAGAGCCAATCAGAGCGTGGGAACTTTATCCCTACTCTGATTGGCTCTGGTATACCATGTGTCAGGGGCTTGGGGGAGAAAGGATGTGACGTCAATAAGGATAAAGTTCCCACGCTCTGATTGGCTACCGTACCACGTGACAGGTTTTCATTGACGTCACATCCTTTCTCCCCCAAGCCCCTGACACATGGTATACCAGAGCCAATCAGAGTAGGGATAAAGTTCCCACGCTCTGATTGGCTCTAGTACCATGTGTGCACGGCCATGTGCCTTTTCATGACGTCAACTTAAAGGCAATTGAAGCAAAGCCATTCTGATTGGCTGTGCTTTCATTCCCTTTAAGTGACGTCATCATTTTTTTATTATCGGCCAAAACACATGGTTTTCACGGTCCAATCAGGACCGTGGGAACCATGACGCAAAATGTGACGTCATAGGCCTTTAAAAGCCTATGTCGTCTCATTTTGCAGCCAGACGCCGCGGAGGAAGGACCTCCGGAGAAGGAAAAAGACCAGGGCGTGGCCGATGATGGAAAGAAGACCACGCCCTGCCCCGCCCGGAAGGAGATAGAAGAAAGAAGAATACAGATGAAGGTGTATTACAAGTAGAAGACCCGTGGATTGGTTTGGATTTTTAGTTTAATGTTTATTATTTTCAATGGTTTATTATTTTATGGGTTCCTGATCGTGGATTGGTTCGTGAGTAAGCTGGGCAACGGGAGTCGGTGGGGGCAAGTAATGGTAAGTGAACTACAGTAAAGAAATGTATTTTATTTAACTTGTTAATTTTTTCAAAAGGTTTTTTAACCTGTGTATTTTTTTTTTTTTTGTGGTATATCATTTCTTGCCACTGTATGTACTGTATGTATGTACAATATATATGTCTAGAGAGATATACTGTACAGTATACATTCAGGGTAAGAAATGATGATGTTTTAAAAGCTGGATTAGATGTGTTTTTAATTATTTTGTGAGTTTAAAGTATTTTAAAATTAGATACTGTAGATGTATTCCTTGGTATTGTATTGTGTGTTTGAGGAAGGTCAGGGATACTGTAGGTACTGTAGGCTTGGTTTGGAAAGGTTGTATTTTTGTCGGTACTTATATTTTTTCAAAGGCTTAATTGTTCTGCTCTAGGCGTGAATCTGTTAATGGTTTCATTGTTCATGATTGAGTGTGAAATGTTTAGAGATCTAAATAATGATTGCTAATTGATTTTTGTTTACGTTGATTAATTTGCAGAATGTATACAGTATGGTGCATAGATTTTATGCATTTTGGAATGTGACTTTTTTCATTGGTTTGTGATCATATACAGTACAGTAGATTGTGAGATCAGTTAGGATTTTTAAAGGAAATTGATTTTAATGTAGTGTCTGTATGGAGAAGTGTTTGGTTGTAGAACAGTATGGTTTTGATAACCCTTCTACATTTATTTGTACTGTATATTTGGTTTATCATGGGTGTGTATATAACGTGTGTATATATATATATACTGTATATATCTCTCTCTCTTTCTCTCTGTCTCTCTGTATGTATATACTGTATATACAGTATATATATATAGTTGCATGATGAAGCCACAGTACAAATTCATGGGTGAAGGGTGGGTATCGTGCCTGTGTGGCTTAACCCCTTAATTACCTTTGCGGTTATTATCCGATAAGGTGTTTAAGGGGTTAATTGATATCTGAATGTAATTGCAATGTATTGGCTTGGTTTTGGCTATGTTTTGTGTGGGCAAGAGAAGGAAGGCGCTGGCGTCGGACACTTCGTATTGATGAGGTCAGTAGTACTTTATTTATTTGTATATGCTAGTTAATGTTTTTAATAATGGGCAATTAATCTATTATCCATATCTGGATAATAGTTATTTTGCACATTATTGTACTGTAGGTGTTGGGGGGGAGGGTGTATGTATTGAATGTATAGGCCAGGTTTATTTTTTTTACATTCAGGGTTACTTCCGTGGTTTTGCGTGGGACCTCTGGAGACCACCCGCGGGGAATCCTCGGGTATCCTAAAGGGTAGCAGGCTGGTGGTTCCACGGGTGACACATGCGGGGATGATGATGTGTGGTCCCACTTCTGTGGGGGCACCGCGGACCCGTAGTCTGCGGGCATGACGATGTGTGGTCCCACTTCTGTGGGGGCACCTCCGAGCCGTAGGTGCGGGGATGATGATGTGTGGTCCCACTTCTGTGGGGGCACCGCGGACCCGTAGTGAGCACCCGTGAGTTCCCCAGACCCCCATGGGAACCACCCGAGGCCCCGCAGACACCTGTGGGTTTGACCCGGGGCTCCCAGACATCCTTGGGCCTACCGTGTGGACCCAATTGTGGCTCACGGTGACCCAAGGAGACCACCTGAGCGCCATGGTGCTGGCAGGATCCACCAGCAGGCCTCCAGAACCTGTGGAATGCTGCTGGTAAACTGTAGGTCTGTCCAGGTGCCCTGCCAGCCCACCGGGGACTAGCGTGGGGCTACGTTATGGACCCTGAATGTAAAAGAATAAATCTTGTATTTATGGGGGGGGGGGGCACAGGGGGTGGGTAATGTATTTAATAAATAGAATGCTGTTTATTGTGGGTGATTGTACTGTTTTTATTGTGGGTACTGGGGTGGGGGTGGGGTGTTTCCCCAACGGTATGTGGGTAGGCCTCCCTTGTGGGTACTGACTGGGTGGTTAGGCCTCACGGGTGGGGGGGGGGGGTTAGTGTGGGAGGGTATGTAGGCATCCCGAGTGGTGGGTGGGTGAGGGTGGGTTAACCCCTTCATGACTGTAGCGGTTAATAACCGCTATGGTGATTAAGGGGTTAGGGGACATTACTTTGTATGTTTTAATTTTTGTGTCTGTTTTGCAGAAGCGGAGGGGCAATGGCCAGGATGGGGGGGGGGGTTAACGGTATGTGGGTAGGGGGTGAGGGTGGTTAGCAATGCAGGGAGGGAGATTTACTGGTAACAGAAACATCTCTCTCCCTTCAATGTAATCTGTTTAAAGCCCCCTCCCCCCTAATGTGTGTTTCTGTAAAATCTCTCTCCCTTCAATGTACTGTAATCTGTTTAACAGAAACATTAGGGGGGGAAGGGGCTTTAGGCCTTTATATCTCTCTCCCTTCAGTGTAATCTGCTTAACAGAAACATTAGGGGGGAAGGGGCTTTAGGCCTTTATACAGTATCTCTCTCCCTTCAGTGTAATCTGCTTAACACAAACATTAGGGGGGAAGGGGTTTTTAAACAATGCTGTGTATAATGTATAAGGTTTTTTACAATTAGATAGATGTAATCCTTGGTATTGTAAGGGTTAGTTTGTTTTTAAATTGTCTTTTCTGGTTGTTACTTACAGTATATATTGATTTTGGTTTACTTGCTTGGTTAAAATACTGTAGTTACTGTAAGTTGACTTGTTTGGAAGTGTTTGTACAGTATTTACTGGTAGAGTAGCTTGCAATTATATTGTTAACATTCATTTGCAGAATGTACAGTACTGTATATGGTGCATAGATTTAATGCTGTACAGTATATATTTATTTCTCTTCATGTCTTTATTTATTTATTTATTTAGATTTATTTATTAATTGTGGGGCTGCTGTGCGTGAATTTTTTTTATTGGGGGTGAGGGGGGTGTTTGGCCCTTGGTGTGAGTTTACGACTTGCAGCAGCAACACAATTAATAAATAAATATAAATAAATAAATAAATAAATGACAATAAATACATTTGAAATACATTTTTATTGATAGTGTACATGTGCAGAGGGTCTCCAGAGCAGAAGCACACAGGTTTCAGGTCTGGGGACCCCGTGCCCCCCGAGATACAGGCCCCTTTAGGGGGTGCCGGTATCCCTCTGCTCTGCTTGGTTTACAGGCCGCGATCACGTGATCGGACCTTTAAACCAAGCAGAGGGCTACCGGCAGCCCCTAAAGGGGCCTGTATCTCGGGGGGCACGGGGTCCCCAGACCTAAAACCAACGCGGTTCAGCTCCGGAGACCCCCTGCACATCTACACTATCAATAAAAATGTATTTCAAATGTATTTATTGTCATTTATTTATTTATTTTTTGGCGGCTGCTGTGTGTGTGTATTTTTTTATTGTGGGTAGCGGGAGGGTGGGTGAATGGGGTATTCGCCCCAACGATGGTTGGGGAGGGCTTGTGGGGGGGGGGGGGGGTAGCGGGAGGGCTTAACCCCTTCATGACCGTAGCGGTATTAACTGCTACGATCGTGAAGGGGTTAAGTGCACCCGCAACCCCCCCCCCCTCCCGCAAGTCCTAAACTCACACCAAGGGCCAAATACCCCCCTCACCCATCCCCACTACACACAATAAAGCGGGCACGATGGGTTAACCCCTTCATTGCCTTAGCGGCTATCCGCTATGGTAATGACGCAGCATTTTCCGTATTTTTAATAATATTGATCAGGAGCAGGGGGGGGGGGTTCCCTGAGCATTAATAATTAATTTCTGGCTCAGGGAACCCCCTGCTCACTTTACAATATTATTAAAATAATGCTTCTTTACCATAGCGCATAGACGCTAAAGTAAAGAACGAGTGTTTATTTATACTGTATATTGTATGTGTTTTATTGATACTGTACATGTGCAGAGGGTCTCCAGAGCAGAAGCGCACAGGTTTCAGGTCTGGGGACCCCGTGCCCCCCGAGATACAGGCCCCTTTAGGGGGTGCCAGTATCCCTCTGCTCTGCTTGGTTTACAGGCCGTGGTCACGTGATCGGGGCTTTTAACGCAGAGCTGGATACCGGCACCCCCTAAAGGGGCCTGTATCTCGGGGGGCACGGGGTCCCCAGACCTAAAACCAACGCGCTTCAGCTCCGGAGACCCCCTGCACATCTACACTATCAATAAAAATGTATTTCAAATAATTTTTAATGTGTGGATGTTTGCGCAGAGAGAGAGCAGCGGATCTCTCTCTGCTGCAAACACATCTCGCCCCCGCCGCCCATACAGTAGTATCATTTATGTATGTGCATATACAGTACAGTACAGTACTGTACAGTACTGTATGTTAGGGCTTACAGGGGTTGTTGTTATACAGTACTGTATATATATATATATACTGCATTACAATTCATTATAGGGGACGGCTTCACAGAGAATAGCTCGCAAGCGCCACCATGTGTATTTTGACGGCATTGCAGTATTGTAACCAGCCGGAATAAAAAGCTTAAATTCCTGCCGGAAAATAACGCAATGCACTCTGGCTGAAAAATATCAGAAACCTGAATACACCCGAGTATACCCGAATTCGCGGGACTAGCCGTGCTCGAATAAAGTGTGTCGCCAGTGTAATAACAAAAAAGAAAATAATTGCAATGTATATTAAAATGTTTACAAATCTAAAAATTGGTTAATAAAATATTATTTAAACTTGTATTCTTTTGTGGATTTTTCGGTGTTCGTATTTGTAAAAACAAATGACTTCCTTAATATGTATTATGATAATTTAACTAAATAGATAAAACACCTTGTATAACCCTCAAATATATGTATACTTAAATGACTCACTAATTTAATTATAACAAAAAAAAAAAAAAAAAAAAATCAATCAATGCATAAAATAGATAGATAATATATTAAACACTTGTGGATACAATTTAGAACATCTTAAAATCAGTTCAACATAGAGACACTCTTAATATTAAACAATAAATGGTTAATGAGACAGATAAAAGTTACTGAAAAGCTAAAAGATCCAATTCTTCATTTAGACCTGCTGGACTCATTGTTTGTAATTTAAAAATCCAGTAAGTTTCTTGTTTTCTAAGTTTTAAAAGCCTGTCACCCCTCATGGTTGTATGGTTAATGTGTTCGATACCGATAATGGATAGACCTTCTATTTCTTTATTATGGGCTGTTAAAAAATGACGTGAAACCCCATGTCCAAGGAAGCCTTTTAAAATGTTTCGCCTGTGTTCGGTAAAACGTTCCTTTAAACTTCTCTTCGTGCGGCCTATATAATAAAGACCGCAAGGACAACTAAGCAGATAAACAACATATGTCATATTGCAGTTAATAAACTGTTTTATTCTAAATGTTTCTCCTGTAGCCTTGGACACAAACTCTGTACACTTATTTTTAATGTGTTTGCAGGTTAAACAATTAGTACGACCACATTTATAACAGCCACCTGGGCATGTCGGTAACCATGTATTTTGAGTTTCTATTTTATTCAGTCCAATTTTATTTTGTTTTAAAATAGTGGGAGCTAAAACATTCTTCAAGTTTTTTGCTCTCTTAAAGACAATTCCTGGTTTGTTATGTAATGTTTTTCCTATAATGGGATCATTTAAAATAATACCCCAATGTTTTGTAAGAATCTTTTTTATATCTTTACAGGCCCCATTGTATTTTGTGATGAATAAACAGTTTTCTACATCTTTCGAATCCTTAATTGCTGCCTGTTCTGGATTTTCAGTAATTTGTTTATCCTGTATCAGACATAGTCTATTTTGTCCCTTCACTTTTAAAAGTGCAGCGTCCAATTTATCTTTTTTATATCCTTTGGCTAAAAATTTCATATAAAGTGCATCTGCTTGTTCCATAAAATCTGATTCTTTTGAGCAGTTTCTAAAAATTCTTAAAAATTGCCCATAGGGTATATTATTGATCCAGGCCTTAGAATGGTTACTAGTCCGCTCGAGGTAACTGTTGGCATCTACCTTCTTAAAAAACGTTTTGGTTAAAATCTTGTCCCCCTCACTAAATAAAACTAGATCCAAAAAATTGATAGTACCCGGATGATGTTCATGAGTGAACTGTAGGTTTACTTCGTTGTTATTTAAATAAATGTAAAATTGTAAAAGCTCTTCTTCTGTACCCTTCCATATTATTAAAAGGTCATCTATGAACCGTTTATAAAAATAGATGTTTTTAAAAAAGGGATTGTTCTGCCAAATATTCTCTATTTCCCACTTACCCATAAAAAGATTGGCAAAGCTAGGGGCAAACTTTGTCCCCATAGCCGTACCAATTTTCTGGATGTAAAATTTGTTATCAAATATAAAATAATTATTTTTTAAGATAAAATTTTATCTTAAAAAATAATTATTTTATATTTGATAACAAATTTTACATCCAGAAAATTGGTACGGCTATGGGGACAAAGTTTGCCCCTAGCTTTGCCAATCTTTTTATGGGTAAGTGGGAAATAGAGAATATTTGGCAGAACAATCCCTTTTTTAAAAACATCTATTTTTATAAACGGTTCATAGATGACCTTTTAATAATATGGAAGGGTACAGAAGAAGAGCTTTTACAATTTTACATTTATTTAAATAACAACGAAGTAAACTTACAGTTCACTCATGAACATCATCCGGGTATTATCAATTTTTTGGATCTAGTTTTATTTAGTGAGGGGGACAAGATTTTAACCAAAACGTTTTTTAAGAAGGTAGATGCCAACAGTTACCTCGAGCGGACTAGTAACCATTCTAAGGCCTGGATCAATAATATACCCTATGGGCAATTTTTAAGAATTTTTAGAAACTGCTCAAAAGAATCAGATTTTATGGAACAAGCAGATGCACTTTATATGAAATTTTTAGCCAAAGGATATAAAAAAGATAAATTGGACGCTGCACTTTTAAAAGTGAAGGGACAAAATAGACTATGTCTGATACAGGATAAACAAATTACTGAAAATCCAGAACAGGCAGCAATTAAGGATTCGAAAGATGTAGAAAACTGTTTATTCATCACAAAATACAATGGGGCCTGTAAAGATATAAAAAAGATTCTTACAAAACATTGGGGTATTATTTTAAATGATCCCATTATAGGAAAAACATTACATAACAAACCAGGAATTGTCTTTAAGAGAGCAAAAAACTTGAAGAATGTTTTAGCTCCCACTATTTTAAAACAAAATAAAATTGGACTGAATAAAATAGAAACTCAAAATACATGGTTACCGACATGCCCAGGTGGCTGTTATAAATGTGGTCGTACTAATTGTTTAACCTGCAAACACATTAAAAATAAGTGTACAGAGTTTGTGTCCAAGGCTACAGGAGAAACATTTAGAATAAAACAGTTTATTAACTGCAATACGACATATGTTGTTTATCTGCTTAGTTGTCCTTGCGGTCTTTATTATATAGGCCGCACGAAGAGAAGTTTAAAGGAACGTTTTACCGAACACAGGCGAAACATTTTAAAAGGCTTCCTTGGACATGGGGTTTCACGTCATTTTTTAACAGCCCATAATAAAGAAATAGAAGGTCTATCCATTATCGGTATCGAACACATTAACCATACAACCATGAGGGGTGACAGGCTTTTAAAACTTAGAAAACAAGAAACTTACTGGATTTTTAAATTACAAACAATGAGTCCAGCAGGTCTAAATGAAGAATTGGATCTTTTAGCTTTTCAGTAACTTTTATCTGTCTCATTAACCATTTATTGTTTAATATTAAGAGTGTCTCTATGTTGAACTGATTTTAAGATGTTCTAAATTGTATCCACAAGTGTTTAATATATTATCTATCTATTTTATGCATTGATTGATTTTTTTTTTTTTTGTTATAATTAAATTAGTGAGTCATTTAAGTATACATATATTTGAGGGTTATACAAGGTGTTTTATCTATTTAGTTAAATTATCATAATACATATTAAGGAAGTCATTTGTTTTTACAAATACGAACACCGAAAAATCCACAAAAGAATACAAGTTTAAATAATATTTTATTAACCAATTTTTAGATTTGTAAACATTTTAATATACATTGCAATTATTTTCTTTTTTGTTATTATGTTTTTTGTTTAAGTATTTTTTTTTTTTTGTGACATGAACCAGTCATTTGTATCATGAGCACCAGTCCTTTAAGATAATGGCTTTATTGAATCATTATGGAAGCCTTTTATCACATTATATTGAGTCAATGCAATCAACTTGGCTATAAATTAAGAAGGCACTGGTGCAATGATATCCCTGACGAAGCCCTTTGGTGAAACACGTAGGAGGAGGAGCAATAGGGTGTTGCTTCCATTCAGTACAGTGGAGTTGTTGCTGACATCACACGTTGGGCTCCAGCTGATCGCAACCTGTTTGCCTGGTGATCGGCAACTTGAAGGAGGAGGAGAGCTGACAGACGAAGCCCAGAGACTACCGGGAAGGGTCTGTGCGTCACAGCCGGAAGTGACATCAGACCCGGACACCCGGAGGGCTGTCTGCTACCAAGCATAATCAGCGCATCTGAACAGCTTGCTACGGAGCGAATTTCAGGAGCAAGGAGGATTACGGGACACCAACATATCAAAGTGGATTAAGGGTGAGCATTTTGAGCATTGCCTCAGCCCTGGGGTACCCCCTCTTTTTTCCTAAATCTGCCCGGGCAGTGCAAAAATTGCAGGACTGAGATTTATCATCAGGCTACTCCCGTTTTTAACCCCTTGGAGACCCATCAAGTGCAATTGCACATACAGCTTCAACCACATAGTATTTTCTTTTTTTAATAATAGTATATGCATTAATTCTTATGCTGTTGTTGTCCTAGAGGTTCTGCCCTGGGACTAGATGTTTTAAATAAAGTTATATAGTTTGACCTCAACCCTATACTGACTGCGCTTCTAACCTTTTCTTTGTTCCTCGATATCAGTGTCTGCCTCTTCCTGGGCAACATCTTCCACTACCAACACGATAGTGTGGGCTGGCTTAGCCTCATATTTCTCCAGGTCCTCTGTGAGGAGGACCTTTGCACGACCATCTGCCGACAGTTCATAGCCCTCACTAGGCCAAGACTGCAGCTCGGTTCCAGGACCTGTACCGTCCTTTTCAAAGCAACATCTTCAGATGCTTTCGAACTAACTACAGGGACTGTGAACAGTGTGATTCCCAGATTTGTGTAACGTTTGTCTGATACCTTGTTCTGAGATCTTGAAACTTCAAGACCGTATTTGAGCTATGATTCACCGCAAGAAATCCTAGCTCAAAGCCTAGCGATTCCACCGTTGCCTCTAGATAAAGTCTGTCACAGGAGAGCAGTACTTCTAACACCTTTACCATTAGGGATCAATTCACCAGGCAGAACAAGGTAGTGGAATAAAATTAGCTTTATTCGGGTGAGACCCACAGACACACAATGAAATACAAAATACAGAAGAATACACACATAACTGGGGGTCTAGGGGGAGTTTCTAGCCTCATCTAGGTGCAGGGAGCCTGCTTCAGTAGGCTTACCATGTCTACTCCTGGTCCAGAAACTTCCCGGTACCTTCCACCGGGAAGATACCTGGCTATACCCGCTAACCGCGAGCAAGAAAAAAGCTGGAACTTGGCCGCTGACTTGGAACTTGGTCTCAGCTAGGCAGGCTCCTCTGCAACTCCGTGCCGAGTACTTTGCTATTCGGAGCAATGCCCTTTTGAAAAGCCAGCTAGCGCCTCACCGACCCAAGCTCCAAGAAGTCTGGTTCTCTGATCGGTCAGTCCCCTTACATAGACTTTGCTCCTCTATGTTCAACATGGAGAAGGGGCTGGCGACCAATCAGAGAACGGATCATAGCTGTATAAGCCAATCAGGGCTGGGGGCTCACCTGACTGAACGCATCAGAGAAGGGGGTGTTTCAGGATGCCGGCAAGTGGGAAATTCAAACTGACCAATTGAAATCATGCCTACGAGCAACATATTCCCAATGCCAGCCCCATACCGCCAATTGGGTAGGCTCCATCGTGTTTGGGAGAGCATAGTGTCTCCCCTGCAGAGAGTCCTTGTTCCCAGACCCGGCACTCCACACTTCCCCACTCACCAAATGTTCTAACACCTCTCAGCTTCCCTTCTCCTCCTAGATCCACAATCTTTATGAATGCATCCCGGCTACTATTCAGATTACCTGGACAGTCTGTATAGAGATGAATACACATTTTACAAAATAATTAAACATGGGAACATACTACAGGCATACCCCGCATTAACGTACGCAATGGGACCGGAGCATGTATGTAAAGTGAAAATGTACTTAAAGTGAAGCACTACCTTTTTCCCAATTATTGATGCATGTACTGTACGGCAATCGTCATATACGTGAATAACTGATGTAAATAACACATGTGTAACAGGCTCTATAGTCTCCCCGCTTGCGCACAGCTTCGGTACAGGTAGGGAGCTAGTATTGCTGTTCAGGACGTGCTGACAGGCGCACGCGTGAGCTGCTATTTTCCTATTGAGCGATATGTACTTACTCGCGAGTGTACTTAAAGTGAGTGTCCTTAAACCGGGGTATGCCTGTACATAGTAAGTGGGACTGGGATACTTGGGACCGAAAACCAAGATTCTGAGGGAAACTGTGTAGCCCGATGTAACTCACTCACGTAACCGGAGAGCTTGCCTGCTCTTTGGGTATAAGTACAGGCCTACCGGTATCCTTGCCACCCGACCTTCTACACAGGTTTTAAATACATTTTCAACCAAATATCCCCCTTTAACGTCCCACTCCCGAAAGCCCAGTTTTTTTTACAGCATAGTACATAACACAACGGGGCAGGTTTAGGATATACACAGTGTCCCTGGCTTAGACGTGTAAATTGGTGCACGCGTGTCAATTACAATTGGCTGTGGGAGGCTGACGTTGATACAGTCGAGATGCGCGCGCGCAGGGCCATGAGTATTGGCGCGGCAGATCCCTGCAAATACATGAAAAGTTATATTTTCGTGCTGCTGCCACGCCATGTGATGCTGCCAAGTCAATAACAGTGCGGCTATCGCTTTGACGTCTGATGGGTGAATATACACCTCTAGGGCTGGATAGCTGAGGCAGTGTACACAGGTAATCAGTAAAAGTATATCTGTCACACATCTTACTTGAACAAATAAAGTAAATAGCTGGTGCTCACTGGATCAGGGGATGTCCTGCAGGTCCCATGTATAGACACTGTAGAAAAGAAGATCCTGGCACTCGGCCTTTGCAACATGAAGATTTAATCACAGCCAAAAGGTCCAACGTTTCAACTTCACATGCAGTCTTTCTCAAGGTGATGGCTATGTTTAATACTTAAATACACACATATATACCCCCTTACCTTCCTTCCAATGATGTGCTCCAGGTGTAAAGTAGGCACGAAAATCGGACCCCACAGTGATGTCACGGGCGTGACGGAGGTCCACGCATGCGCAACACGAAGTACACACCACTGTGCACCCAGCGCATGTACGCGGCATACAGACAAGGCACCCGGCATCACTGCAGTCATCCGAGTTCCTCCCCCTATGTTGTCATAGTGACCGGATGTAAACTACTGCATCCAGTCTAATGACAAGACACAGCACATCAATTAAAGACACAGCCCCTGCAGTATAAACAGACACTGAAATCCCCACTAATAGCTACCTATGTACCTATGTACCCATAAAGAATAAATCATGTATTTATGGGGAGGTTATGTATTGTTTATTAAATATAGTTATGATTATTGTGGGTAGCGGGGGAGGGGGAAGGGGGTATTGTCCCCAAGCCAGGGTGGGTAGGCCTCCCGAGTGGGTAGTGGGTGAGGGTGGTTAGGCCACATGGGTGGGGGGGGTAGTGGGGGAGGGTGTTTAGGCCTCCCGGTGAGTGGTGGGGTTTGGTGGGTTAACCCCTTAATTACTAGAGTGGTTAATAACCGCTAAGGTGATTAAGGGGTTAAGGGACATTACATTGGCTCCTTTAATTCTTGTGTATGTTTTGCAGCATCGGATGGGGACATGGACGGTGATGAAGATGAGGATGGCCTTCATCGTGGCAGCCGGACAAGAGTGAGTGCAATAATGTAGTGCCGACAATTATTCTTAAACAAACCTGGGGCAATCTCCAAAAAGACCCAGGTATATGCTGGGTACATGCTGCAACATATCACACATTTCTGCAGACAGACTAATGGCCCATCGGATTAACAGCGGGGGCCCTGTATGGGACTGCCAGGAACCCCTGCTGTGTTTATCCGATGGGCCATTAGCCTCTGCAGAAATGTCACTGAAATGTACCCAGCATGTACCCCGCATGTAAACTGGCAAGTTTTAGGCAAGTTTAAGGCAAGTTTTAGAATACTCGTTGGCTCGTCTTAATGTATTTACAGTGGCGGCCGCCTTTACCCTAGTGCGGCCGTAGCGGCGCAACTCTGATAACCGCGGGCAGATGCAGTATGGTTTTTTTTTCCGGAGTGTATTGCGGTATTTTAGCGCTCGGAATATTAGCATTTTATTAGCGCTGTCTGCAATTCTGCAATACCGTCTAAAAACTCAGGGGGGCGTTTGCGAGCTGTTGTCTTCGAAGTCTAATACTTTAGCAGTTCAACCTACATCAGTATACAGTCTGTGTGTGCGCGCGCAGTAATTGTAAATTTGCATATTTATACATGCATGTGCAGTGCTGTATGTCTCATTTGAAAATTGTTGAAACGCATAGGCGTGTGATGTAATAGTATCACATTTCGGCATACACAGCGCTCTCCCCTCGCTTGCTCCTGCACACACACAGGATAATTTACTGCACTGCAGTATTTCAACTTCTTATCTTATCTACAGTACAGTACACCTCTCCAACACCATTCCTTTGAATGTGTGTCTTTCTGGTTTCAATCACATTCCTTCTTGATAGCTGATGATTACTGCGCATGCATCTGTAACTTCACCACTGCTTGCTTGCAAAGTTCAAGAGTGAGTGACCAAAAAAAAAAATTCTCCTCATTTTTTTTTTCTCCACAAGCCTGCCTAAACCATCTTGATATTACGATATTCAATCTGTGCTGTAGCTTTTGACTGCGACACTGTGCGTTTAACTGCACATGGTTGATTTGAGTGCTTTTAATGTATTTGAGGGTGTAGGGATCAAACTATGATGATGGCCTGCCTTTTGAAAATATGCCATTTTTTTGAACTGCAGTACAACTAATCCTTCATGCAGCTGTACCCTGTACCCCCTCCCCCACGCACACACACAAGGCTCGCTCAAGGATTTAAACCTCTTATTGACAGACACCTCTCCAGAACCATTCCGTTTCTAAAGCTTGCCATTGTGTTTTTAATCGTCCGTCCCTAGCCGAGCATTACCTCTCTGCGCCCGCGTGCCTAATTTTCCTATTTTTGGCTTTGAGTCACCTCTCTGTTATCCTCTTTGGGAAGGGAGCTAGCTGATGATTACTGCGCATGACTCACCCATCCACCCCCCCCCCCCCCCAACCCTTTGAGGCTTTTTTTAAGGTAACGCTTTTGATAATCCCTTCTCAAATTTGAAATGTAAATCTGATTTGCACAGCACTGTGAAATTGAGAGTTAAAAAAAACATTATCTGATTCATGTTGTTGATGCAGTAAATTACCACTTTTTGGTCATTCTTTCTTTTTCTTTGGTGTAGGTGTGGGGGGTGCGGTTGTCAATGATTATGATTATCATGAATGTAAAGAAATATTTATTTTATTTTATCAGGAACAAAAAATACAAATATACAAATAATCATGAATAATACAAAATGCAGTCTTTATTCAGTTCTTCTGTGAGATCAAAATTGAGGGCCGGTGGATAATCATGAATAATGCACATTGATAATAATATTAATTAATAATATATAATAATATATATAATAATATCATTTTTTCTGTCTTTATCTTTTTCCTAATTCTGTGTACAGTACAGTACACTGGCGACACACTTTATTCGAGCTCGGCTAGTCCCACGAATTCGGGTATACCCGGGTGTATTGAGGTTTGTGACTGTTTTCTGCCCGAGTGCATTGAGGTATTTTCCAAGCAGGGATTGAAGCATTTTATTCCCGCTGGCTGCAATACTGCACAGTATATATATATATACTGCATTACAATTCATGAATTTATGCCATCTGGTAGACACGCGAAGCATTGCAGCCTATTAAATCCTAATCATTATCATTTAACAGATCAGCCGCCCGTCAGCCAGGCATGAACCCAGGCTGGGAAGGCAAACGCAACGGGGCTTGTCAGAGGTGAGGAGCGGCGCATTCCAGGTATCTGCCAGGTACATACTGGGTATTTGCTCGAATAAAGTGTGTCGGTGCAGTAGTTCATTGAGAGAGGAGAGGTTTTGTGTACATCATGACTGTAGTTTAGATACACTTAACTGTACAAACAATTCTCAAATTTTACACAATACCCCCCTCTCCCCCAGTCCATCCTTTTTTTTCTGAAAAGACAAGAAAACAAAATATTTGTGCAGTTATGTGCATACTGCATTATGGCATTGTGTGCTGTATAGTACTGTCAAACTAGTCTATACTTGAACTACTGTATTCTGTGACTACTGTTAAATACTTTGTAACCAGATGGCTGGTGCTGCTCTCTCAGGAAAGAAAAAAATTGAGCAGTTAGGTGCATAATGTATTACGGCATTGTGTACTGTATAGCTACTCCATATTGGACAACAGTATGCAGTTAGTAGTGTCAAACTAGTCTATACTGGAACTACTGTATACCGTGACTACTGTTAAATACTTTGTAACCAGATGGCTGGTGCTGCTCTCTCAGGGGGAAAAAAATCTGTGCCATACTTACCTGTATCATACTGTACTTACAATACTACAGTACAGTACTATACCATACTACCTTCCTGATGCTTGCCCATTACGCGCGATCACAATGGGCAACACAGTCGCAATATGGTCAATATATTTATTGCATCGTTCCACGGTGAGTACATCGTTCCAAAAATCATTATGCCTTGCGCCAACTCATCCTTTTTGGAGGATTTCACGACTTTTCGATATAGTCCTTCAGCTGATGCCAGACCATTTCGATAGGATTGAAGTCTGGCGATCTGTCATTGGAGTGGGAAAAAAAGGACAATTAGTTAAAGAGATACAGTACACAGTAAAAACAGTGGGAAAATATGAGACACGGTTACCGCACTTACTCCGCTGGTGTCTTCACCCAGTTGATACCGCGCTCAAGGATATGCGCTGTTGACGCGGTGTGCTTCGGATCGTTGTCCTGGTAGAAACGGTGACCATTCGGGAACTCACGTGTGATGTATTCCACAATCTCAGGCACAATTTTCTCTTGGAAGAAAGCTTTATTCATGATTCCTATAACAAGAAAAGTGCTCAAAAAACTGCACACTAGTACAGTACAGTGCATAAGGCAAAAGCGTGAGACATACATTTTACTGTACCTTCAAAGATGACGATGCATCCTTGTCCACGCCTAGAGATGGCACCCCACACATGCATCTTCGCTGGGTATTTTTGACGTGGCTTCATAGATATGCTACCTTTTTTGTGGAATGCAAAGGTGGCAAATCTCTCCTGCAAAACAGTAGACTCGTCAGTGAAGATGCAATCCTGGAAAGTTTCTCCACTGTCGATCCATGCCTGGGCCTGGACCACTCTCTTGATCTTGTTAACGTCCCTTATCATAGGGTACGCTCTGTAATGACAAAGAATAATTTTATAGGTACAGTACAGTTTCTTAAACAACACTTTAACCTCCTGTACTGTCCAGTACTAACCTCACACGTCAATATTTCCATCCAATTCTGCATCTCATCTTCTTTATGCTGGTCTCGGATACAGTGAGATGGTGATTTTGCTGCAGAGTGTATTTGACACTTAAGGCACTCTTCTCATCATTCTCTTCACTTATTTTGTCAACCAGAAGAGTTGTCTCCCTACAGTGTACAGAAAAACAACAATCCGGTAAGTTACAGTGCAGTAGGCCACAAGTACAGCACATGATTTGCAGTAAAAATAGTATAAAATGAGATAGATCTACATAACATATAGTTCTATTAATATGCAGCAATATAAACAATAGATACTGTTGCGGCCCCTTTTATTCTCCTACATCCTCGCAAAAATTCGGGGATGTTTTCCATTTGTCACGCACTTTGCCGCGCGTCAGCCGATTCACTAGACAGCGCTAATAGTGCTAAACATTTGAAAACGCACGCGGCGCCTAAAACGGCCGAAAACATGCCGCATCTGCCCGCGATTTTAAAAATCGCGGGGAAACGGCCGCAGGAGGCTAAAGGCAGCCTCCACTGTATACTGTATTATATACTGTAGTTATATAAATATACCGAAATAACTATAAAATGAGATAGATCTACACAATATATAGTTCAATTAATATGTAGCAATATAAACAATAGATATACTGTATTACATACTGTAGTTATATAAATATACCGAAATAACTATAAAATGCGATAGATCTACACAATATATAGTTCAATTAATATGCAGCAATATAAACAATATATATATGTATTATATACTGTAGTTATATAAATATACCGAAATAACTATAAAATGAGATAGATCTACGCAATATATAGTTCTATTAATAGGCAGCAATATAAACAATAGATATACTGTATTATATAGTTATATAAATATACTTACGCGTTAGTTACCGTTGGTGTCCTCGTGCGTTGTTTGGTTTCTCCGCGTACATGATAGCACACAGTGGTTGATGGCACATGAGGCCAGAAGCAGCTAACCAGCGTTGGATATCTGCAATTCGGTGTCCGCTCGTGTACATCTCCTTAATTCTCATGCTGAGATCCTTGGAAATCTTTTTAACAGGCATTGGTGTGAGTAGAAATAAATACAAACACAAGAATGTATATTCGATGTTTAGTCGATGTGTATTCAATGTGCAGTGAATCCACAAAATGGATGGAGTATTTATACGTTAATGACTCACATTAGAGTACGCCCAATTTTAACACCTCTACCTCGTCGCCATGCATAAAAAGTTACACACTTTGCATAGCCTCCCACTCGATGATCTGTATCTGAACTTGCCCTTGTCCAGATACTGCATTGTGCCATCTGCTTCCATGGATCAACCCCGATTCTACGGACGCAAGAAGCCACTCGCCTCTGCCGTGCCTATCACACAGAAAAAGCGAAAGGCGGCAGCCGTTTCCAAGCCAAGGCCAAAGCGACAGGCTAATGCTAATAAAGAAAACCTTCTGCTGACCCCAAAGGCTAAGGGTTTTAATACACGTAAGCCTTATTATGTCAAGAAGAAATTCGGTGATGTACACTCAACGCAAAACAAATGGCAGCCAACCCATCGAACCCGCAGGCCACTTCCTCATTTATGCATCGACGACTCTGCCGCTGCTCTCCCTGAAATCTACAGCCCGTCTTCTCCACTGCTCTTCGACGTTGACGCTGCCGCTAGTGCCCCTGAAATCCACCGGTAACTTTCTCCATTACGCTTAGACGACTCTGCCGTTTCTCACCCGGAAATCCACAGGTCACTTTCTCCATCCCTCTTCGACGACGCTGCTGCTTCTCTCCCGGAAAACCACAGGTCACCTCCTCCATCCTTCTTCGACGACACTGCCGCTTCTCTCCATGGAACTCCAATCTCATCCTCCGTAGCACCCATCCACCCAGTTGTCCACAGCACACCATGCACAAGAACCAGCTCGTTAGATTGCATGCTGAATAGGTTAGGTGTGGATATCCCCAGGAAATCTACTGTGCTGGTAAAGATAGATCTGCTTTTAGAGACCATGCTAAATATGGATCAACGGATGCAGAAGATGGATCAACGGATGGAGAAGATGGATCGACGGATGGAGAAGATAGAGACTGACATAGCGGGGATACATAATTTGCTCGGTGTTCATGCCCCTGTATCCCCGACGCGGAGCAGGAGGGTGGCATGGATGTGATGAATGGGACCTTCGACCACCTTCCAACACCAAGCGCACCCCCTCCACCAGAAGAATTTGTGTACATGTATGCCGTTGAGGAGGAGGATAACATGACAACCCCGTCAAGACCACGCCAGGAGACAACACGGCGACCAAGACAGAAGGAAAGCTTCCTCCCAGACAACCTACCCTCGCCTGCCGCCACAAGCACACCCACTCACAGAACCCAACCTACATACACTTGCATCAATACGGTGCCCGACATCATCCTGCGCGAGCTGCCACCGGCACTCAGGGAGAAGTATAGGGTGATGAGTGCTGGTTTACCCCAGAAGTATGCCATGTTAATTTTTAAGCACCACGTGTCCTACTTGATGTACTGCGGGTGGGTCTACAATGTGAACTACGAAGGAAATCGTGAAAAAAGGGCGCTTCCTGAAAATTTAAGAAAGACTATTGTGGAGGAATTGCGGCACTATTTTTCAATTTCAGATCCTTTAATGAAAATCGTTCGAGACTCCATTAATGGCATTTTGCGCCATACTGCACCGACACACTTTATTCGAGCAAATACCCAGTATGTACCTGGCAGATACCTGGAATGCGCCGCTCCTCACCTCTGACAAGCCCCGTTGCATTTGCCTTCCCAGCCTGGGTTCATGCCTGGCTGACGGGCGGCTGATCTGTTAAATGATAATGATTAGGATTTAATAGGCTGCAATGCTTCGCGTGTCTACCAGATGGCATAAATTCATGAATTGTAATGCAGTATATATATATATACTGTGCAGTATTGCAGCCAGCGGAAATAAAATGCTTCAATCCCTGCTTGGAAAATACCTCAATGCACTCGGGCAGAAAACAGTCACAAACCTCAATACACCCGGGTATACCCGAATTCGTGGGACTAGCCGAGCTCGAATAAAGTGTGTCGCCAGTGTACAAGGCATCGGTCCTGGAAGGACAAACTGGTGGGGATCGAATTTGCGTTACTGTTCAACTGTTGTTTATTTTTTGTAAATGTTTTTGTAAATGTTTTGACTTGCTGTACATTTTAAAGGAGATGTTACGTTTTTTAAAATTTATGAATAAAGAATTTTTTTAATAACACCATACTGTTGTGCTGTACATGTTTTGACTTTCTGTACTTTAATAAAGGAGATGGTGCGTGTTTTAACTTGTATTAATAAAGAAATGTTTTTCCTTACTGTACACAGGACCTGCACAATTCCAGTCCCCGAGGGCCGCAAACAGGCCCGGTTTTCAAGTTATCCTTAAAACCGGGGCTGTTTGCGGCCCTCGAGGACTGAAGTTGTGCAGGCCTGACTGACTGTAAATGTTTTGACTTTCTGTACATAAATGTTTTCACTAGCAGTAAACCATTCACCTGTTGATTTTTTGAATTGCTGTACACTTAAAATGTTTTTACATTGTATTTGTAAATAAATGTTTTTGTACTTACTCCACCAATAAAATAAAATGTTGATTTGTTTTAAAATTTTCCATTGTCTCATTTTATACTGTAACAAATTACAGTGTTTCTAGAACATACTGTACAGTACTGTCCAGGCATACTGTGCTGTATACTGTAGGCATGCTCAGTACTGTACACTACCGACACACTTTATTGCAGCACGGCTAGCACCGCAAGCCGGGGGATGCCCCGGCATGCTAGCCGCACTCCCTCAGCGTGCCGCGCATCACCGATGCACGGTCACGCGTCATCGGGTGCCTGCGCCCCCTGCACGCGCGTCCAGGGCTCCCCGAGGGAGCCCTGGTGTCTCGCGATGTGGGGGACGGCGGCAGGGGGTTCCGGGGGACCCGGCGGACCCGGCAGCGGGAGGGAGAGCGCCCCGATTGGAGGGTGCTCTTCCACTGCTATGGCGCGCGCCCAGCACCCTCCGGCACGCGCCAGGTTACTGCTGCGGCCGAGAACGGGCAAATGCTCGAATAAACTCGGCCGCAGAAGTACATCACAAGAGTATTAAAACAATACATGCTGTACGGGTATAGAATACACATATGTACTGGAATACATGTAGAATAAATGCATACTTTTTATTTTTCGTGTTTATTATACAGTATACTGCACCGACACACTTTATTCGAGCAAATACCCGGTATGTACCTGGCAGATACCTGGAATGCGCCGCTCCTCACCTCTGACAAGCCCCGTTGCATTTGCCTTCCCAGCCTGGGTTCATGCCTGGCTGATGGGCGGCTGATCTGTTAAATGATAATGATTAGGATTTAATAGGCTGCAATGCTTCACGTGTCTACCAGATGGCATAAATTCATGAATTGTAATGCAGTATATATATATGTACTGTGCAGTATTGCAGCCAACGGGAATAAAATGCTTCAATCCCTGCCGGAAAATAACTCAATGCACTCGGGCAGAAAACAGTCACAAACCTCAATACACCCGGGTATACCCGAATTCGTGGGACTAGCCGAGCTCGAATAAAGTGTGTCGCCAGTGTATATAAAAAAAAGTATTGTATACGGTCTGAAAACAACAGCATACTGTTTCAGGTTTTCTATGAAGCTCTCAGTTACAGTATTCTATCCTAATCAATAACAACGGCCACTAAACCACTAAACAGTATACTCTGGTACGTGGTTTTTTTTTTACTCAGATTCAGCAATGTGCAGGCATTGTAACACAAAGCGATATTATCCATCGAAATCCCTCCAATTGCCATTGTCCGCATGAGATGACTAAGTTTTCTTTTCTGAGGAACAAAAAAAAGTTAAAGTTTTACTGTAATGGTCAGTCAGGCTCCTAAAGAAGTTCCCACAGTCAGTCCCACCAATAATTTTCTCGGGGGGGCGTCTCTTGTTCACATGCGCATGCGCCTACTGTCGATGTGATGACACGCATATGCGTTTCAAGAAGGTTCAAATGCGCATGCGCCTAGCTTTTCACCAATTGAGCAGTATCTACTGTAGAAGCTGCTCAGTCAATGATATTGCTTACAGGAGAATCGCTTGACTTTTGAATTGCATTTATATTGATATTTCAAAAATCGCCACTGCCAGTCCCGTATTCTTGATAATACACATTGTTGACAGGTGACAGCGGGTCAACTACACCTGTAGTCAGCTGATGAGGTTGGAAATCACTTAGGAACATGCAAGCTTGCTCGAATCTGTACGCGAAATCCAGCTCAGGCTGCAGGTATCCGGGCGGGGACAGACAGCAAGGGTTGCCGGTCACCAGGTTTTCACTGACGGTCGGACCGTTATTGGAAGCTGTTGCTGTCGCTGTCGCATTGCTTGCCAGCGACTGACGTTTCTTAGTTGGTTTTAACGTGACCTTTCGCCTTTTGCAATTTCCATGATCATAGATACGGGAAAAACCCGGTGATACACACCAATACCCTCCAATAACATCGGGATCAATACGAAAAAATATGGATCGCTACATAACTTTTTCCTTATTGCACGCTTCCACACATGAGAATCTGGCGAAATTTGTAAAAGTCATAGTTTTCGATAAAATACTGATAAATTTGAACAACTGTTGCCATCTTATCATCTATTGCATTAATCGCGGCCCATATTAAATAAGCATACGTTCTGTCTGGTTTTTGGAACACGGACTGCAGTTGTGCACTCATGGCGGGACTCTCAGGACAATAACCAGACCAGAAACTGTGCTTGTCTTTTTTTAATATGAAAAGCCTAAATTGATACATTATTGTAACTTCTTCAGTCCCAAGGCCAATTTACAATGGACCACTGTGGTATTTTTTTAAACACCTGCAAGTCGACACATTACTGAAGCACATGCGCATTACAATTCATGAATATCTGCCATCTGGCGGATACGCGAAAAAATGCAACCAATTTAATCCGAACCATTATCAATAAACACATCAACCGCGCATCAACCGCGGGTGTGAATGCAACATGAATGCGGTATGAATGCGGTCAGAATGCGGCTTGAACGTGGTGAAGTGCGTGGCATTCGGAAAAAAATCCCGAAAAAATTCGGAGATGTTGGAGAATAAAAGGGACCGCGGCAGTATTTTATTTATTGTGATGAATATATTTTAAATAGGCAAATTAACTATTATCCATTTGTGGATAATAGTAATTTTGCACATTACTATACTGTATGTGTTAGGGGGAGGTTGTGTATTTATTTATAATATTTATGTGTTTTTTTAATTATTTTTTAGGGGCACAGAATTGGTACTGCAGGCAAGTGGGGAACACCTAAGGGCCACTGCCGGCCTATAGTATCATTGCTGTGCATCCCAAAATTACATATATGTACTGTATGTTGGGGGCACAGGCGGTTGGTGGTGCAATATATATATAGAATTTTTGTGTCTGTTTCAATACAATATTTTGCTGACTTACCTTGAGTGCTGTCTCTCTTTGCTGTTCTGCTGTCCTGCTGGATGGTAACGTAATAAATATATATATATATATATATATATATATATATATATATATATATATATATATGTATATATATATATATATATATATATATAATATATATATATATATTCAAAAAATAAATAGATGATACCGTTCTGTGGCTAACGAAATGCTTTTATTTGTGTGAGCTTTCGAGATACACTGATCTCTTCTTCCGGCGATGTTACAATGAATGAAGCAAAAGGTATACTTAAAAACAGTGTCTCTTGGAATGTTATCTGTGCTGTTCCTTCCCCCGGTGTGGATGTGTTTTATGGCTAGAGGTGTCAAAAGGTTACTGAAAGCAAGTGAAGAAAGAGTGTGTATGTGTATCAGTGTGAATAAAAATGAATGGAGAGCCCACAGTATATACAGTGCTTTACACAAGGTGTGTGTGGAGTGGGAGTGGATATAAATGGTGTGGGTGGGTGTGGAAATGTGAGAGTTTGTAGCACAACTAAAAGTGTGTGTGGATACTTAGTGGTCCCTATTGGTGTATAGGGATGGAAAAACAAGGAGTATTAGTATGTGTGAGAGACAGCTGTGTGTGCATACATATAGCACAGTATGTACAGACATGGCCTTTAGCGCTCATGGGACGAGAGTTCACTACTGTCAGTAATGACTCATAAAATTTCGATCTCTGTTTAGGCCACTGCTAAGTGTCCCGAACAGTTGCATAAATTTGTATTCATGCAACCGTCTCTCTTTCGGGGTTTTAAGATTACCTTTGAGTATGGCAACCCTCAGATCGTTCATCTTATGGCCAGAGTCAGAGAAATGTTCGCCAACAGGACTGTCTCTTGTACCGCGTGTGATGCTGGGGCGATGCAGGTTCATTCTCTTGTTTAGCCCCTGCACTGTCTCACCTATGTAGTAGCAGCCCCCTGGGCATTTCATGCACATGATGAGGTACACGACATTGCTGGAAGAACAGGTGAACCTTCCTCTGATTTTGTATTCCCGATTCCTGTGTGGTATTTGTATTGTGTCCGCTGTGTAGAGCATTGCGCAGGTTTTGCATCTTGGGTCCTGGCATGGTTTTGTCACGCATTCAGTTGTACTGCTGAATACTTTACTCCTCACCATAATATTCTTGAGATTATGGGGTTGTCTGTATGATAATAAGGGTGCTTCAGGGAAGACCTGTTGCATATATATATACATACATACACACACGCACACACACGTATATATATACGTGTTGTATATATTATATATATATATATATATATACTGTCGCGGCCGAGTTTATTCTAACATTTACTCGGTCTCAGCCGCGACAGATACCGGGCGCGCGCCGAGGTGTCCCGTGCGCGTGCCGGAGCCTCGGAGGATCGGTCCTCCGATCGGGGCTTCCCCCTCCCCTCTCCGGTTCCGCCGGGTCCCCCAGAGCCCCCACCGCCATCCCCCACATCGCGGGACACCAGGGCTCCTTTCGGGGAGCCCTGGGCATGCACGCCGTGCGCGCACTCTCCCGATGAAGCGTGACCGCGCACCGGTGACGCGCGGCACGCCGAGGAGTTTCAACATGAAAGCCGGGAAATCTCGCGGCTTGCGGCTCTAGCCATATTCAAATAAAGTGTGCCACCTCTGTATATATATATATATATATATAATTATTTATTTATTTATTGTGGGGGCTATAGTGGTGTCGTTTTTTTTATTGTGGCAAGCGGGGGTGGGTGAAGTGGGTATTTGGCCCTGGGTGGGTGTTTTGGCCTTGTGCTAAGGTAATGAAGGGGTTAAGTCCACCCGCAAGCTCTAAACACCCACTAAGGGCCAAATACCCTATTCACCCATCCCCGCTAGCCACAATAAAACTGCACGGGTGGTTAACCTCTTCATTGCCTTAGCGGTTAGCCGCTAAAGTAATGAAGTGGGCTTTATATGCATTTTTCCTGCCTCGGATGCATGCCAAGGGGCTCCAGTGCCGGTATTAATGGGTATCAGCTCCGGAGACCACCAGCATCAATCCGAGGCAGGAAAAAGGCCAAAATATTGCCGCCCATGCCGATACTTCTCCCCAGCAGCTTGACAACTTTAGTTGGCGGGACGGATTGACGAGAAAATCTCAATTCTAGAGTGGTGATCAGCTGCAAAAAGCTGATCGGGGCTACTAGAATTGAGCCGATTTCAAAAAGTGCCGCAAAGTGGCTTATCGCCACGCGGCTGCCGATAACTTTTTTCTGCAAAGAAAAATGACGATTTGTTGATTGTTATCGGCACTTATTGAATCGGAGAGGCATTATTGGTGAAAAATGACGAAAAGCAGCTTATCAGTGATTAGTTTATGAGGCCGTAAGTACCAAGTTCTTATCTGAGAACATAGCGGTCGCGGTCAGGGGTTCCTGCCAAAAATAGTTCCAGGAGTATCGGGACTAGGTCATTGAAAGGAGTTTCTGCTGAATCTCGGTCCAGGATGTCCTGAACAAGGTTCCAATCAGGGTAAGCCCTTGCAAGCGGGTGCCCTGCACCTTGGAAAAGCCCCAGACCCCAGTAAGTGTGTATATTTCTGTATTTTGTGTTTTGTCATATTTCTGAGGTTTTATCCAAATAAAACACATTTTATTTCACTGATTTGTTTTGCCTATTGACTGATCCCAGAAATATAAATGTGTTAAGAGACCTAGTCTATCGTGACAAATTACAAATACAAATATAGAAAACAACCTGGCACAAAGTGTACAAAGATGTCAGTGAATAAACAATTGTGAAACAATACAATATCAATGAGATAAAAAGGATATAAGTGATGAGAGTGGAGTCCTTTCTTTCAGATGTTGAATGATAAATGAATAGACAGTGGACTCAGTTCCCAAAACCTGTGGAAAAAGGGGGATTTTTTCTGCTGCAGAAATAAATTTCTGAAAGTTTTTATAATCAATGTAAATTGGGCAATTATTTAAATTATTTAAATTCTGTTTACTTCCCAGCTCCTGGATTTGGAGCCTTTAGCTCAAGGAAAACTATTCCCACACATGTGAGTTGATTTAACTGAAGACATAAGGGCGTATGCACTAAGATCATATTAGATTTTCTTTGCTCGCACAAATTATAACACTAATAAAGAGTTCAACCCTGCACAAAATGTGCATTGTATGTATGAAGGCTTCATAAATACACTATGGTGCATAAATCGTTGTTTGAAATTTATTTTGAGGCATTGTGTCAGGTTCAATATCTGATTGATACATTTGAAATAAAAACAGAATTATCTGCTTTTTTTTTTTAATTAACTTTTGATAGTAAATATAAATTAGTAGGATAATATTACTGATAATAGCCAGACTGTAAAGATAAAACATCTATGCTGTGTCAAATACATTTTTGGTTGATAAATAACAAATTATGAGCTAATACTACTGTATTAACAAACCTTTTAGGGTTTACATCAAGTTGAACATGGCAGATGATTTTAATGCATGTTCTACTTTTCGTTTGGCACACAGAGACCTAATTTTTTTAGTACATAACCATTAACATCTGTATGCCTAGCACAGTCCTTATTTGTGCACACCAAAAAATAAAGAATAATAATTTTTGATGCTGATGAAATGTCGCACAGGTTTAGAAATATAAGGTTAGTTTACAAGCACCATGTAAAATTAGATTTCCACCAATATTGCGCTAACAAAGCAACACTTTGTACATGGAGCCCCCATGTGTGACTGAGAAAGTTAATTCTCTTGGCCGTTTCTGCCCCCTGCCAGTTATAAAGATGGGTAATAAAGTACTGTAGATGAGGAGCTGGGTGGGGGTTACAAGAAATAATTATAAAGACAGCATGCCAAGGCTACTCTGTAATGAGAAAGTTATTGTAAAAAAAATAACATTGTGGCACAAATACTTATTATTGTTTTTATACAAATGGAGATATGGAGATCAAAATATGGCCAGCTATGCAAATACTAGTGTAGCCCTTTTTCTGAACCCTCCCAAAGGAACTACTGGTACTGTACTCAACCTGCGGCTCCAGGAGATCTGAGCCTCCGCTAGCTGGGAGCCTGGGGTAATACTTACACATTTACATAGCGCAGCACCTCCACTTACCCAGGATCCCCGTGACGTGAGATTCCCCTGGGCAAGAAATACAACAACACACATACACTGTATAGATAATAACTAATACTTTACTAACGTGCTTAGAGAACATAACACAACATAACCTTTTACTTAAGAACATACACACATATAGCAACCATAGAATAACAGGTGTCCCGCCCAGTGTCCTTAGGGTCCCCACCCAATGTCCCGCACTCTTGCAGAGATTGTGGGTGACTGCGCAGTCACTATTAACTAAGGGCCCGGTGGTGCACTTAGGAATATGTGATACCTGCCGAGCACTCCGGTGCTCGGGTCAGCAACTCTTCGCAAAGGGTCAGCTGTAGGATGACGTCCTCTGATCCCCAACCGAACTCCGGGCACGTGGACCGCCAGGGCGGTCCCACTCTGGAATAGTCTCTGCGGACCCCAACGTGGGTCCGAACCGCTTCCCAGGAACAGCAGCAGCCGCTGTGTCCCTATCTATCTAAGTGGCACTAACGCGACAGGAACCCTAACCTAGGGCCTGTGCCTGTAGTACAGCAACCTGTAGTGGCTTGGGGAACTCCTATGGGCCTGCAGGGGTTATGACCTGTCCCACTCGCCTCGCTCGTCCCAGTCCTAACTGTAACTAGCACTAGCCTCGCAGCAACAACCTGCAGCAACAACATGCAGCCATAACACACCGCACATGCTGCACACGCTGCACACGCTGCACACACTCTCACACCTAAGGGCAGCCTCCCTATCTCGGGCCGTCCCTTATCAATTACCCACTACCCTAACAGGGATTAGGGCCTGCCTGGGACTTGGGGATCCTCACCTGGTGCAGGAGCCACTCGCTCCCTGCACCCTTCCTTCCCCTTCCTGCTCCCAGCTCCAACTCCGTTGCACAGCGCGCGAAATGTATCTTATTCTGCTGTCTGGGAATCCTCCAGCCCTATTGGCTCCTATCAAGCACCTGGTGCCTGCCTCCCTAGGCCTCCTGGGAGTTGTAGTCCCGTGGGACCTGTCTGTGCATTGGGGCCGCGTGCGCCCTTGCCCTGCGCATGCGCGGACACCTAATGGCCGCCGCAACCTTTTCCTCTGCTTCCCTACCCTCGCGCGACTTCTCCCTGGCTCTAGTGTACCTTCTGCGCATGCACTATCCCGCGCACGCTCGCGCAATGTGTCATGGTGGCCCCCGCTAGCCGGGTGCGCCGCCGGAGCTCCAGGGATGCCGAGCGCTCCCTGCACTGGCCCCCACCCTCGCGAAGTGCCGGCGGGTCCGTCGCTGCCTCCGGCGGCACCCGCGACCACTCGGCACTCGCGGAGGGGGGTCAGTGAGTGCAAATCAAGACCGGGGCTACACTAGTTTGGAATTTGTTTGGACCACAAAGATGCCTTAGGCAGACAGAGATTATCTTGGAACGAGTACATTTGCTCTCATTTTCTTTCTGTATTTAAACAAGAAGGATCTTTGACACACTGAAATTGGTCTGGGGATTTATATTTTTCATCTACAACATCAAAATTTGCCTTTTAACAAACCTTTTTATGCTTCAGATCTCAGGATTTGTTCCGATTACAGTTCTATTAAATGTTATAAATGAAAAAGATTGACAACCCCATAGAGCTTAGATATTTTTTTGATTGCTATGACAGGATATAATTAGTTTTTTTCTGTTTCCTATTATAAACGACTTTGAGATAGAAATGTGAAGGGAAAATATGGTGTGTTTGTTTTACGAATTACAGTGAGGAAACATGGTTTAACTTTTCTGTGATATTCACCAGAGGCTTTTGCTTTAATATCAGAGCTTTGGGATTTTTATATTTAAATATTAGGAAACCATTTAATGTGAAATTGCTGGATGAACTGGAGGGACATCACTTCTGAAAATAGAGAATAAATATAATATCGGTTTCCTAGATGGTTTTAAGCAATGAAGCATCACATTTAAAGCTGTGGAATATAAAACATCAGATATGGTGATGTGGTTTCAGTAATAATGAAAACAAATTAAACTGTAAAGACAATTAAATACAGAACTTGCATTGTACTGAAAAGTCAATCATTCAGGCATTCAGGCAGAGGAGATTACACAAGCGCTTCTCAAATTAAAACTAAGCAGCCAATGTGGACCTGACATACTACAATCTAGGTTCCTACGACTTGGTGCCCCAGCAATTGCCAAACCAATTGCTTCCATAGTCAACTCTATCCTGTCTGCAGGCCATATCCCTAAGACCTGGAAAGCTGCCAGAGTTGTCCCAATCTTCAAAAGTGCGGACAAAAACACTGTGTCAAACTACAGACCAATCTCCCTTCTCCCAATCCTATCCAAAGTCATGGAAAAATGTGTCCACTCCCAATTAAGCGATTACTATAACAAGACAAATTTCCCTAGCCAATTCCAATCTGGCTTTCACCCCAAACACTCTACCGTAACTACCCTGCTAAAAGTTTGCAATGAAATCCAGTGTGGAATGGAATGGGGTCAACTCACTGGTGCAGTATTTCGAGATTTTGCAAAGGCTTTTGATACTGTTGATCATACTATCCTGCTCAACAAGCTCTGGAATAGGGAAGCATGCTTTAAACTGGTTTCAGTCCTACCTATCAGGTAGATCCCAACATGTGTCCATCTCAGGCTCTAACCCCCTTGATATCACCTGTGGCGTCCCGCAAGGCTCTATTCTGGGGCCCCTACTCTTCTCAGTGTTCATCAATGATCTTCCCACAGCTTGTCAGGAAGCCTCAATACACATATATGCAGATGACACAATCCTATATGCACACAGCCATAGCCTCTCTGACCTTCAACACATACTTCAGTCTGACTTTTTTGGACTCGAAAACTGGATTTCCCAAAACAAACTGTTTTTAAACACTGACAAGACTGTAACAATGGTGTTTGGGACCAAGACTAAATTTTTAAAGCTTCCAGCGACTGAGCTCCAGATTAGAACCAACACTAACACCACCCTAACTCCTGTTACTAGTTTTAAATACTTGGGCATATGGTTTGACTCCCACTTAACATTCGGGATGCTCATTGATACCCTGACAACCAAGACCTATGACAAACTAGGGGTACTTTACAGGAACAAAGCCTCCCTAAGTCTCCTGGTCAGAAAACGTATCGCACAGCAGATGCTAATGCCAATTATTGACTATGGAGACATAGTATATGGCTCAGCACCTCAAACCCCCCTTAGCAAACTTAATACCCTCTACAACTCAATGTGTCGTTTTGTTCTCCAATGCAACTATAACACACATCACTGCGAAATGCTCAAAGGACTAGATTGGTCATCACTCGAGTCTAGGCGCAAAGTTCACCTTTCCTGTCTTGCCTTCAAATTCTTTATGGGCAAGCTACCCAGCTACCTGAACAAGCTCCTTACCTCTACCACATGCAGCACCTATCACCTGAGATCAGACTCCAAAAGACGTTTATGGTCCCAAGGCTCAACAAAGTATCCGGCCGCTCCTCCTTCTCTTACCGTGCACCCCAAAACTGGAACAACCTACCAGAGACTCTTACATCCACCACCAGTCTAAGTTCTTTCAAATCTAAGGCTGTCACACATTTTAATCTGGTCTGTAACTGTTTCATACGCCCATAATATAAATGATCTTTAACTGTGCATGCAAGGTTTTGTATATAATGTATACCCTGCTCATTATATAACTGTATTTGTAAACATGTATTATTTGTCTTAACTCTGTGCCCAGGACATACTTGAAAACGAGAGGTAACTCTTAATGTATTACTTCCTGGTAAAATATTTTATAAATAAATAAATAAATAATTTCCCATGCTATAAGGGCTGTTTTTTAATAGTCAATAATTAGGAAAATCTGTCCACTATTAATGTTGTTTTTTAAATCAGCCTTCATTAGTAAACTCTGTATTTTTTCATGTTTATGTTGAATTAAATTTGCTATTCCATTTATGCCACCTCACTAGAGATAGGTAATTTGTTTTGGCGGATTTGGAACCGCCTCTAATCAACAGGTTCCTTTGGTCCAGGTATTTCCATGTATGAGTGTCAAAAAGGCCAATCACCCTATCCTGGAAAACAAATTCTATCACTGACAATCCGCATGACGGATGAATAATTCAAGACAAGAAACCTAATCTGTAATCTGTGGATGAGGAGGGGCTGTGGAGGAATATAAATAGAGGTGCAATGTAAAGCTGAAGCTATTTGTTGCATGTTTTATCTGTTGTTTGTTAGGCTGTGTGTTTGCTGCAGTAATATTATAGCTTAAAAATGAAAAAAACTATTTACTTCATAATATTTTTCATTAACCTCTTGTGATTGAATGGATTTTCAGTGAAGTGGGCTCTCTGGCCCTCACACTGCACATGCTTCTGTGAGTGTAGTACATTATCTTTTTTTGTACAAATAGTTTTATTGAATTTTCACTTGGGGAGTACAGAAAGAAAAACAGGGGGATTGGGGAAACATGAAAGGGAACCAAAAAGTCACTTACAATATGTTGGCTTTAAACCCCAATCCCCCCCCCCCAAAAAAAAAACCCAATATCTAAGTTTACCAGTTATAATCACTGAATAATCTATAAAAAAAACCAAAGAGTAGCGCTATCAATGTGATATGTGAGTTCTAATGTGTATATAAAATAATAAAACAAATGTTGATGTCTGTGGAGTTATAATTCAATTATAACATACAATTTGAAAAATAAAATGAGCGTTCAGTGAAAAAAGAGAACAAACCAGTCCAAATGTTGAAAAATAGATGAAATAAAGTCTACAAAAAATGTATATCAGTCACAGTATTGAGTAGGCAGGGCTTCTTAAATGATCTAGCCAGATCACAGAAATCTAAAAGAAAGGGAGAAAAAGAAGCGCCAGCTCGATAGCATAATACTGTATGTATATATTAGAAATGTATTTAAGTACAAGAGTGGCCGCCAGGACATACACTCACTACAATTTAAAAAAAAAGTATTCATGAGAGACAATCTGTAAAACCGTCAGGAGCTGTGGGAGGATAATTCAGCCGCACACTATAGCATAGGTGTATGTGGGTGGTGAGTAGCGGATACTTATCCGTAGGTGGATGGATGATACACCAGAGTGTCCCCTCTGTATCAGCAGTGAAGGTAGTGATGCCCACAGATGATCTGTGCTCTGTCCTGAACTGTAGGGAAAGGGTCCAAGTATTTCATATGCAGACCTCCACACTCCGTTTATCTGGTGCAAGAACACTGCCACAGCAGCCGTCAGGAGCGCCTCACTTAGCTCTACTCCACCCGGAAGTTTCCACTGCTCTAACCACCTTGTGTAAAACACAGGATAGCAACCTCCGAACAGCTCCCTTTCAGCGTAGTGACGTCAGTGCATGACGACTTTCGACGTGTTTCAACACACAAGTGACTTCTTCAAGGATCATCTAAATTGTTCTTAAATAAATTTCTTATATATACATACAGTATTATGCTATGGAGCTGGAGCTTCTTTTTCTCCCTTTCTTACTGAATAATCTGCAGTATACGTTTTTGCTGTAGTTTAGATATGACTATAAAGAACAACATTTTTAACAACCTCTACTTTCACTTCTTTAGCTGGGTTTTTTAGATTTCGCATCTATATCCATGTCCTAGGACTTCAAGCATTTGTCCAAGGCACCCATATCTTATGAAAGGATGTCATTCTATGGCGCAACAGGGTAGTCAACCTCTCCATCCTCATAACCTAATTTATTTTCCTCATGATCATGTGTTCAGGGTTTTTTTTCTAATTCTTCCAGCATACTGAGATCAAGCATATTGCCGTGGTTAGAATATGGCATATCATTTTTTTATTATAGTGATCAATATCCTCTATTGCAGCAGTGCTCAAAATGGGGGGCGTGAGATTTTGCTGGGGGAGCACAGGCGTTACAGTGGCTCCACGCACTTCCCAACGGCCTTTAAATTAAAAGGCAGGGGGGGCGCAACGCGAATAGTTTGCGCTCCCCTGATCTATTAACTTGGTTAAAACTATAATTAATCGTTCCCACGGTATTTTAATTCCTATTGCCTCCTCTATCATTCTTTGTACTATCTTCCAATACTTCTGAATCTTGGGGCATAGCTACCAAATGTGTACAAGGTCACCAATCTGGCCACAATTTCGCCAGCACATGTTTGAAGTGCCAGGGTGGATTAGGTTTATTCTCTTTGGAGTCAGATTCCAATGATATATTATTTTATATACAGTATGATATCCTTGATGGTTGTACAAATAGATGTTTTTAAGGCAGCCACGCATATCCTCCCAGTCTTCAATAGTAATTTCTTTATGTGGATCTTTTCCCATTTAAGCATATAATCATATGAAGATGAAGAATACTACAGCGCTCCCTTCACAAGTTATGAGGGTAACTACCCTGTCCTGACTAATTAGTACAATCACAGTATTACACTAGCAAAACAATAAAAAATAAAAAAATGAAAGTAGTGATACTAGCCCTTCGTGAATTTTGCAGCTCAACCTGGAGAGGATCATCTCTTGATCCTCAAATATTGGTAGAATGGAGGAGGTGGTGAGCGCACATATGAAATAGATATATAAAGATATATGACACAATGTCAATCAGGCAATGTTGAATACATAAAACACTGTTCAAGACTGTAACAGCCCTGCAGTGAGCAAAACCTCACTCAGGGATCAGGGGATGGGATGTGTATATAAGTTTATTAACATATACTCACATGGCCATGTGTGAGCCCCTTCCTAGGAAATGGTATCTTTTCGGGGATCTTCAATTCAAGTGTTAGCCCACGATCACGGATCTTGTTCCTTGTCCCATGTGCCGTCCCAGCAAGGATAATATAGACGGCAAGTTAAAATATATGTTTTATTACATAAAATAGTAAACATAAACTCTCATAATAGATAAAACACTTCAGCTCCTAGCAGCCATCTGGGCTGGTCTGACGTGGTGTTCTCCTGCTTCTGCGTCCTGTAGCCGAACCGTGAAAGGCAGACACGTGACAGCTACTGTGGCTTTTAGTGTATAAACCTCCTGCACACAGCCGATCAGGAATAAAGTGTTTCGGAAATGATTCCTTCTCCCACCTTGATCAGTTCTTGATACACATTTGAGATAAGGCCTTTTTGATATTTCCTGTTTTAACAAAGGCTTTCAAAGATTGTAGGGGTTGGAAAGACTGAGTTCAACTGTGTACTCAAAATAAAGTGTCTTATTTGTAGGTTTCTATAAACTCATCTTTGGGAAGGGCATATTTCATAATTAGGTCTTCAAAGTTACCCTTAGATATAAGATGTCCTATCTAGAAAATTCTTATTTTGCCATTGATCCAGCTGTTTTGAGTTAAATCCTGGAATAAAATCAGGATTATCCAAGATTCGCCTCAATCTCAAGAGGTTTTTGAGTAGGCCAAATTTCTTTTGAGATTAATACCAAATATTCATGGTGAATTTAATCACTTCAGAATGCCATTGAAGCATTGCTTTATTAAATCTATCCCTTTCTAACCACAATTATGCTGGTAACAAAATTGGAGCTGTCACCGATGTCTCAATGTCCACCCAACAGTATCACTTGATATTTGAGTGCCAGTAAGTGACTTGTTTGAGGTAACACACAAAATAATATTTCTTTATACAGATGCAGCGGCCGTTATTCGAACATATCACGCATTGTATACCTCGGAATACCCATGTCATGGTGCGTCATTACCGCTTGTTGACTCGTGTTTTATGGAGTGCAGAAAATTGCATTTTAGTGTTCTGGTTTTTAAACCCCTGCAAATTGACACAGTGCTGGACATTGTACTGTACACATTACAATTCATTCATTTCGGCCATGGAAACGCAAAGAATTGCACCCAAAGAAATCGGGATCCATGAAATTCAAATGAATCAACCACGTGATTGGCCGCGTGGAGTACAGCAGCGCACACGAAAACGGCTCCGTGATATGTTCGAATAATGGCCGCTGCACCTGTATCTGGAACTGCTAGGCCTCCTCTCATTTTTGAGGAGAGCACAACCAATATAGGAGTCCTAGGCTTTTTCATCCCCCATGTAAACTGGAATATATTATTTTGAATATATTTGAAGCATTTTTAGGGGATTGCTATAGGTAATGTCTCGAAATGGTAAAGTAATCTGGTAAGATATTCATCTTTACTGCCGTGATTTGCCCTAGCCAGGAAATCTGATATTTTCTCCACTCTATTAGATCCTTATTAATATATGAGAAGAGGTCTGGGAAATTTTGTTTAAATAGGTCTTGATACAGTACTTCTGTGTAAGAAATATCCCTAGGTATATAATTTCTGTTTTCTGCCATTTGTAGTTAAAGTTTAATTGGATTAATTTCCCCGCATGTTCTGGGAGTGATAGGTTCATTGCTTCTGATTTATCAAGCTTTGTTTTATACCCTGACAAGGCTCCAAACTCCTCAAGAACTATTTGTAGATTGAGGAGAGATGTCAGGTGGTCCTAATGGTTAAGATGATGTCATCAGCAAAAGTGATAATTTATGTTTCATTACCTATTGGAATTCCTTTTATATTGGGATTTCTTCTAATAGCACTTGCAAAGGGTTCAATAGTTAAATAAACAGAATGGGGGATAGTGGGCAGCCCTGTCTTGTTCCCTTCGATATTTTGTTTCTATACATATTGCCACCTGGAATCTTAAAGAAGGCAGCGTGGCAATTATATAGAGCTTAAATCCCTTTCAAATATAGACCTGAGAACCTGAACCACTCAAGTGTTTTCTTTATAAAAGGCCAGCTAATTCTATCAAAGGCCTTTTCTGTGTCTGGCTCAGTAAAATAGCCTTACATTTTCTTGAGTTGACATGATTGATAATATTAATAATCTTTCTTGTATTGTCTGAAGCCTGCCTTTCTCTGATAAATCCCACCTGGTCAAAATGTATGAATTTTGGTAAGATTCAATCTACAGTATTGGCCAGGATTTTGCTATATATTTTTAGGCCTGAGTTTATTAAAGAAATTGTCCTAAAGATTCTACATTTTAGAGGATCTCTGCCTTACTTATGGATAATGGCTATATTTGCACTTGCCATATATTCTAGGATTTGCTTACCCTCTAAAAAATAATTAAAAAGGGTTAAATATATGGAGACAACATTTTTATATTTTTTTAATACAAGTTTGAGAAGCCATCTGGTCCAGGGGCTTTGTTTGATTTCAATGTTTTAATTACTACCATCAGTTCTAAGTTTGTAATTTTTGTGTTAAATATTTTGCTGTCTTCCTCCGAAAGTCTAGGCAGACGACACAAGTTCAGAAAATCTTCCATTTTACGGTCTAGCTTGTTAATTTGGCCCAATTTGACTTTAAGGTTATATACACTGGCGACACACTTTATTCGAGCACGGCTAGTCCCGCGAATTCGGGTATACTCGGGTGTATTCAGGTTTCTGATATTTTTCAGCCAGAGTGCATTGCGTTATTTTCCGGCAGGAATTTAAGCTTTTTATTCCGGCTGGTTACAATACTGCAATGCCGTCAAAATACACATGGTGGCGCTTGCGAGCTATTCTCTGTGAAGCCGTCCCCTATAATGAATTGTAATGCAGTATACAGTATATATATATATACAGTACTGTATAACAACAACCCCTGTAAGCCCTAACATACAGTACTGTACAGTACTGTACTGTATATGCACATACATAAATGATACTACTGTATGGGCGGCGGGGGCGAGATGTGTTTGCAGCAGAGAGAGATCCGCTGCTCTCTCTCTGCGCAAACATCCACACATTAAAAATTATTTGAAATACATTTTTATTGATAGTGTAGATGTGCAGGGGGTCTCCGGAGCTGAACCGCGTTGGTTTTAGGTCTGGGGACCCCGTGCCCCCCGAGATACAGGCCCCTTTAGGGGGTGCCGGTATCCAGCTCTGCGTTAAAAGCCCCGATCACGTGACCGCGGCCTGTAAACCAAGCAGAGCAGAGGGATACCGGCACCCCCTAAAGGGGCCTGTATCTCGGGGGGCACGGGGTCCCCAGACCTGAAACCTGTGCGCTTCTGCTCTGGAGACCCTCTGCACATGTACAGTATCAATAAAACACATACAATATACAGTATAAATAAACACTCGTTCTTTACCTTAGCGTCTATGCGCTATGGTAAAGAAGCATTATTTTAATAATATTGTACAGTGAGCAGGGGGTTCCCTGAGCCAGAAATTAATGATTAATGCTCAGGGAACCCCCCCCCCCTGCTCCTGATCAATATTATTAAAAATACGGAAAATGCTGCGTCATTACCATAGCGGATAGCCGCTAAGGCAATGAAGGGGTTAACCCACCGTGCCCGCTTTATTGTGTGTAGTGGGGATGGGTGAGGGGGGTATTTGGCCCTTGGTGTGAGTTTACGACTTGCGGGAGGGGGGGGGGGGGGTTGCGGGTGCACTTAACCCCTTCACGATCGTAGCAGTTAATACCGCTACGGTCATGAAGGGGTTAAGCCCTCCCGCTACCCCAACCCCCCCCCCCCCCCGCAAGCCCTCCCCAACCATCGTTGGGGCGAATACCCCATTCACCCACCCTCCCGCTACCCACAATAAAAAAATACACACACACAGCAGCCGCCAAAAAATAAATAAATAAATGACAATAAATACATTTGAAATACATTTTTATTGATAGTGTAGATGTGCAGGGGGTCTCCGGAGCTGAACCGCGTTGGTTTTAGGTCTGGGGACCCCGTGCCCCCCGAGATACAGGCCCCTTTAGGGGGTGCCGGTAGCCCTCTGCTTGGTTTAAAGGTCCGATCACGTGATCGCGGCCTGTAAACCAAGCAGAGCAGAGGGATACCGGCACCCCCTAAAGGGGCCTGTATCTCGGGG